>NW_026571190.1:16604554-16667054 GCF_026225935.1 Boleophthalmus pectinirostris | reverse complement strand
TCAGTGCTTTATATAATGTATTGTTTTAAACACTTTCATGTACAGAAATAATTGTGGAAAACAACTAATGGGGATGGTGACATAGTGATAAATGGCCAGGACTCTGCAAGGACTCCAACAACTACAATACTGACTAAAAAATTGAACTAAAACAGAAAAAGTTCAGAAATCTATAACACATTGATTTTAGCCCATGTCACTACTTGGGAGTGATTCATATGCTGTAATTGCTTCTGTCACATCTAAAAAAAAATTGTGATGGACTTGTATTTCACCAATAGATCCCAGAGGAGCACGATCTGGAGAGTCAGGTGAGGATGGAACGACAGTGGAGGTTCCTGAGAAACACCAGAGTGAGAAGACAGAGCCGCAACATCACTCAGAGAGGTAAAAATACTCAAGAATTACTGAAATATTAATTCATTTTTCATAATTTACTATACCACATAACATAAAATATACAATAAAACAAAGGAACTGATTAAAAGTAGAACCTTAAAAGCAAAAACTTGTACATAACATTTCCCAATGCCCAATCCCAAAATCCCAATGTTAAGACAAAGCCCCACACTGTACCTGCCCCAACACCATTTCACACATCTTTTCAAACACTTAGAAACAGCATCAAGAAATGGGCGTAAAGCATGAAAATTAGACCTGTACAAGCTCGTACACAAGGGAATTGAAAAATTAATTAGCTGTGACCTTCTTACTTATTTTGGCTAAATTGGTTATCGAAATGTCATCTTAAATTTGATACTTGACCTGCTTTACGATCAAACATGTGGTTGGATCAAATATCTGGGTCATAAAATCTCACTAGTTTATTTATTGATGGCAATATTGGGGCTTAACTTAAATTATTGTGTATCTAAATATCTAAAGATGTCACTCAAGAGAAGAACATAATAAACTAGAAAAGCACTCAGAGAGCGCAGACCTCCGCCAAGGACTACAGTCCCCCTCATATTAATTGTGTTTTCCATAAATATTTGTCTTGTATCTTTCAATTTGGAATATGAAAGAGGATCCCATTGTCCATCCCTGAGTCAAATTTCATGGGGTTTGGTCAATAATTAACCGAGATATTGAGAAACAAAATTTTTGGCCCCATTCACCACAATGTTAACTAAAATTTCTAAGTGATCCAGAATCCAGGATTTCTTCCGGATCACCCCCAAAATGAAATCAGTTCTTCCTTTTCACATTTCCAACAAATCCTGAAAATTTCATCAAAATCGGTCCATAACTTTTTGAGTTATGTTGCTAACAGACAAACAAACAAACAAACAAACAGACAAATGCCGGCAAAAACATAACCTCCTTGGCGGAGGTAAAAATTGAATTAAAATGAAATGCCCCTTTTCATTTTCTGATTAAGATGTGTGTTCAGAGCTAGTACATGACTACAAATGTGTTTTGTTTGACAGAGCAGTTTTGAACATGACATCTATTTTGACTATTCTAGAGGTCAAATGTTTTTTCCTGAATGGTCCGTATTATGCTATTTTCTGATCTATGTAATAATGTTGTTTCCTCTTCAAAAACGTGCCTAGAGTTGTGTTTTGTTTCATTCACAGGTGTTTAACACATACTTTGCTATGTTCTTCTCTCAAATGGAAAACACTTGTGATGTTATGTGGTAATACTTCACTGTGTTTTTAAACTCCATACAACACAAGAATCATTTGGATAATTTCAGCCCTGGAACTGCCAATCTCTACTGAACAAAAAGTAAAAGGTAGCTGCTGCTTCATGACATCACAAGGTGAAACAGAGCATTTTGAGCTTTGGAGATATAGATTACTAATAAAGGATTTCTCATGTGTGAATGAAACAAAACATAACTCCAGATATGTTTTTGATGATGCAACAACATGGCTTAAAGCTCACAAGAATACATTTTGCATAATATAGGATCTTTAACACTTTATTTTATATAAATGTTTGTCACGATGCTACTATTTTAATGCTTCTTAATTAAGCCTGTTGCATAAGATTAACTTGGTTTGTCAGAAAACAGGAAATACATTTTGCAGTCAAAAAAAGTAACCATATTTTCTAACAAATCTAAAATAAGTAACAAATATCTTATTTGATTCAGTATCTTTTAAAACTTTTCTTTTTACTATAGTGTAATAACTGTTCATTGTTACTTCTATTTTCACTCACTGTTTTGTAGGGCTACACATATTATTAATGTCCTGCGCTTGTCAAAAATCAATTTTCTTATTAGTTTAATTGGTTGCACTCCTCCAACCATCTCTTTTTCACACAATATTAATTGCATCTACTCCTATAATATTGTACAAAAACATTGTTCTTTTGCACTAGTGAACAAGGGGTGAAGGCTAGTATAAAATATTAAAGGGTTTGATTCATATATTCAACACAAACTTGGCGATGATTTGCTGTTGCGATCCTATTGATTAAAATGTCCTCTGGGGCAACACATCTTCCGTTATTATGAATCAGACACTTGCTCACATAGTTAATCTATTCACCCGTAGGTACCAGCTACACCCAGTTGTCTTACAGGCACTATGTAAGCTTTTTTCAAACAGAATAGTTAACAGTCTAACGTCATCGAATCCCCCTCCTCTCACACGTGATCGAGTGGATTGGCGTCACAGCTCACGCACCAGTCTAGTTCCTTTTATTTTTTTTCGCTGTATTTCCCCTGTATCCTCCCGGTTATGTGTGAGTGTTAGGGCTGCCCCCATTCAGTCTGTTTAACTGTGAAGAGAAGACACGAGAGGAGGAGGAGGAGGGCGAAGAAGCTGTGTAAACTGCATAAATTACTGCAGTGTATAAATAAAAAAGAAGCTAAAAGGTAATACTAGTTAACAACTTTAAGAAGACAAAGTGTGAAACCAATTTTCCTTTCAAATTAACAATTAACTTATAATATTTTAGCATGATCTATCATTAATATTGCTATAATTACTGACCCTATCCAATGAAAAAAATATATATATTTGCACACAAGTTAAAATGACAGGAGGAGAGGAGGAGGAGGGGGATCATCCTGTCTCAACTGCATAAATTACTGCAAATGAACAAGAGGTTAAAAGGTAGTACGAGTTAGCTTTTACTGAAGAAGACAAAGCATCTAGTATGTAACCAATGTACTTTTCCCTTCTCACTAAATAATAGTAAATGGTCACATGTTTAAGTCATGCATTTCCACTTTCAAGGCACTCAGACCTTTATACATGAAGTAACCACTCATCCATTCACACACACATTTATACACCAGTGTACGCAGACAATAGAGGCGTGTTAGGTTGGTTAAGTGTCTTGCCCAAGGACATAACAACAGTATTCATCTGCCTGAGCTGGAAATGAACTGCCAAATTGTGAGCCTGTGGGTCTGGCCACTCAACCAATGTTTTGTTATGTCGAGAGCAGCATTCAAACTGACAAATATGTTACCTTAGATACAAAATTCAACTGTCAAAATATTTCAGCATGGTTTTAGATAAATATTGGTATAATATATCATTACTGGCCCTTTCAAAACATTTGCACACTGATTAAAACTACTTATTACACTTGAACTATAAGAAATTGTTTGTGCTCACAATTTCATCTGAAAGAGGCAAGAAGGTTAACACAGAATTTATTGTTGTCAAACTTCTTTTAGTAGTAGTAAGTACCTACTATATATTGCCTCAATCCTTGATGCTACATTCTGTAACTTTTTGATGGAGTGTCCAACACCTGCTTGTTTCCATAGAGATAGCTTTGCGTTATTGCCTTTCAGGGTTTTTAGCAATAAAAAAAACTATAATTTAATAAATGCAATGAGGATCAGTGTAATGCCATATTATGGAGCATCCCAGACAAAGCAACAACATCTAAAGATCAGGTAACAGACTGTCCACCAAAAAAATTATATAGTAGTGCACCTTTTTTCACATAAAAAATGTACCTGGAGTTATGTTTTGTTTTATTCACACATGTTTAGCACACAGACCCGTCATATTTAGTTCTTCTAAAAAAAAGTGCTCCACTGTATTTTTAAACTCTATACACCTTTGCTAGAAGCATTTGGATCATTTCAGCCCTGGAATTGTTATTCTCGACTGAACTAAAGGTAAAAAGTAACTGTTCACTTGAAAACTACCACAATATGACATCACAAGGAGGAACAGAACATTTTGAGCTTTGGAGGCGTAGACAGACTAATAATAAAGGATAACTCAAATGTGTGTAACTCTTTTTTTTTTTTTTTTTGAGCAGGTAATAGCATTCTAACATGGTATAAAGCTCATAAGCTCCATTTTGTGTAACATAGGACATTTGATAAAAAATGATGAAGTGCACATTCATAAGAGAAATATATGCCCTTGCACAATGACATAAATCCACCTTTTAATGGATTTGAACTATGGAAACCAGTGAAAACCGTATCTATAATTCATGCTATTCTGTAATTACACAGTATTGCCGACAGTCTTGTTTGACTTCTTTCTTTTGTTCTGATGCAAAATTCATACTTCGCCAAAATCTGGAGGCTTGTTTCTGGTCGGTGCATCGTACTTGCCCATAGCACAAACAAAGGAATCAATGTTTATGAACCTGTTTTAACCAAAATCTTTCACTGTACTATTTTTCCCCTGTAACCAGCTCTACCACTGCATATGTGATGAATTGTGATAGATTTCTTTGCCTTATTCTTGCAATTATCACCCTCTTCAGAGTATGTTCAGGTAGACACCAAGGACAGGCTGGGGAAGCAAGCACGTGCAGTTTCCATGGCAACATACAGAAAAATAGAGACCGTTTTTAGACCTCTTCACTATGTACTTGTACATTGTTGTTAGTTGGAATGCTCTAATTTTTAATTTGTCACAAACTCACTCAGGCATTGCAACTCTGTTCTTAGAATTGCATTATGAAGCAGAGTGGTGACTATTGTGTATATAGTGTAAAATTATGCTCATCTTTATCAACTATTTTATTTATTCTTCCCTCCTTCTACATATATATCTTTACTTGTGAAGTCACTTTTTTCTCTAAAACACAAAGTTTGATCAGAAAATAAAAGTTAAAAAAAAGAAAGTTAGTCTTAGCCTTTGTTCTCAAATGGTACTGCATTGAGTTGTGTTTGAGCTGAGCACTCTGAACAATATCCTACTTTTTAAACATAAATTGTAAATCTAATAAATATACTTAGACAAAACATCAATACTTTGAAATTTGAAATTTAACTCCCTCACAGTATGGGCTAGATGTGAAAAGCCTTTAAAAATGGTTAAAAGTTGATTTTATAGTTGTTTTCTTCATTAATTTCCATGGATCATTGGCAAAGAATTAGCATAAAGATTTGTTTTTATGAATTCCCATTAGCTTCTACTATGGTAATCAAGTAGTCTTCCTGGGTTCATTACATAATAATGCAATTTGTACAATGATTTATGGTAGTTTTAAAACAAAGCAGTGCAGAGGTGGGAGATATATCATAAGATATGCAAATTACAGTATTGAGTTTAGCCATTAAAAATGACCCCAAAAAGAGACAAAAAAGTCTGGTGTCACCTTCTAAACAAGGATATAAAGTGATTATTTTGCCATTTTGTGTTCAATTTTATGGTCCATTCATGTTTTGGCCAATACTTGAACCACAATCAAGATATTTACAGGAAACTTTGAGCACATTCCGGATACTTTGTTAGAATAATGTATTGATAATCTAAAAAAAAATAAAATAAAAAAAATCAAGAAATACCATATCACCCATCCCTAAGTCTAAGATGAGAAACAGTACAAACCAAAGTGTCATTCTTCAAATCCCTTGAAAAGAAATAGCCATGTATAGTTTTTTCATGTGCTTTTGTACTCCATGTTTCTGCGTCAGTCCCTTATGTGTGTCCTTGGTCTCTCTGTGGCAGGTATTGCTCGTCTGGATGATCAAATATTCATCAACCGAAACCCCGGCGTCCCGTCTGTGGTCAAGTTCCACCCCTTCAACACCTGCATCGCCGTGGCCGACAAGGACAGCATCTGGTCTGTCACTAATCTCTCAGCTGCTTGGGTTATTTGGTTTTAAGAGAAAAAAATGCTTTTTTGTCTCATGCAGCCCATATTACGCAATTTTCTGACTTATGTTATAATGATGTTTCTTCATCATAAACATAACTGGAATTCTGTTGTTTTATTCATACATGTAGAGGCTGAGTTCTTCTCTCAAACAGGAAACTCTGTTGAGAAAGTGCACACACATCCGGCTTTTCTTTTCTCAAACAGAAAAAAATTCTGTTACACCTTGTCATGTCATGTGGTAATACAGAAAGCACTCCACTTTGCTTTAAACACCATACACCGTCACAAAAATCTAATTGATAATTTTCGCTCTGGAATTTCCAGTCTCTACTGAACAAAAGGTAAAAGGTAACTGTTAACTTAAACTATAAGTATCGCTTCATGACATCACATTTTAAGCTTTGGAGATGCAGACAGACTAATCTTAAAGGGTTACACAAACATGTTTTTGATGAGATAACAACATTTTAACACATCTTAAAGCTCACAAGAGTCAATTTTGGTCAAATATTGGACCTTTAAAAACAGCTATAAAGCTAACTGTAAAAGAAATCAAAGTTCTTTACAATCAAAAAGTGTATTTATTCACAACTTAATAAATGTGTTAGCATTTCTGATATAATTATGGCATTACATATTTTATCCAGTCCTAAAATAGATGAAGCCAACCCAGATGTTTTTAGAAATAAATCTGATTTTATGCAACTTATTTTAGGAAACTTAAGTATGTCATAATTTCTGAAATGTTGCTGACATCTGGATTGTTAATAATAATAAATAAGACTATTACAGTAACCCCATCTCTTATCCCTATCACCTTAATTAAATAGTTACTAAGCCTGAATCACTGTTAATAAACAATTTGTGCATTATTTTTATCTGTTAATGTTTTATAAAGGTGTAGTCATAACCATGCATCCATTTTAAAAACTCAATATCTCTTTGCAGTTTTTGGGACTGGGAGAAGGGCGAGAGGTTGGACTATTTCTACAATGGAAATCCTCGGTACACACGGATCACGGCCATGGAGTATCTCAATGGACACGACTGTTCACTGTTGTTAACGGCAACAGGTAATCCACAAATCTGCTCTAAAATTGTGGGTAATATTGACTAAACGAGACCGGCTTAAAATGACACTGGTTAATTTATTGTCCCTAAACCTGCTATAAATGTATCTAAATAATTTATGGCACAACTGTCTAGAATATTCTACAGTATGACATTAAACATATCTATTTCTACAGAGAGAAACCCACAATGCCCCTAGCCCAGGGGTGGGCAAACTACGGCCCGGGGGCCGTATGCGGCCCTTTAAACCTTTTAATCCGGCCCGCCGAACTGGAATAAATTACAATAATAAACCTTGTTGATGTTTTATTTGTCATGCATTTCCAGCGTTTCCCAGTAGATGGCGCACTATATATACATTGAGTTGCGGCGTATTATGTTAGCTGCAATGCTTTATGGGAAAGTGTTTTTACAGGAGTTATTTGGACCATGAGTGAAGTAGTTGGTGCTTAAGATATAAGACTGCACTGCTTCCGTTTTGAGTTGGTAAAAATCAATCAAGGAAACGTATGGTCTCTGTGATAAAACCTGCCTCTAAAATGTTGTACACATTGACAACTACAACTCACTCACAGGTGTATGTCTATGATTGTATGGTGTGAGCTTTGTTCTTCAGCTGTTACCAGTCATATTCAAAAACAGTGAACTCACGATATACATTCACTCGTGGTGTGCAGTGGAGCAGGTCTCAACAGTTTCATGTGTTCTGAATCTTTCACAGTAGTGATGAAATGTGTAGTGCACGTCTGAAGTCCTAGATAAATGTGAATAAGAATGTAATGAATCTGAGCTCTTAACATGTTATGTCCTGTCTTCTGTCCGGCCCTTCAGTCAAACTTTAGGACCCTATGTGGCCCGTGAGCCAGAAAGTTTGCCCACCTCTGCCCTAGCCCAAGTTACAAGTCAGATCTGTGGTGTGGTCAGTTCACTCACTATAGGAATGCATAGGAATTCATGAACAGTAAAACACCTATAATTGAATAAATGCAAAATAGATGAGTTTAATGCCATACTGTGAAACTTTCAGGCAAAACAATAAATATCTCCATGGAAACAAGCTTGTGGTGGACCTCCTATCAGAAAAGTTACACAGTGCACCTTTAAGTCAGCAGATCTTTGTCCAGAATCATATCCACATTGTGTGCAGCGAAATAGTGAATGAACAATGCACCAAATTTTAAAATTTTTAATCTCTAGATACAATCTAATTCAATTTTATTCATCATTATTAGATTAACTAGTGTTTCCTCGCATACAGTTTCTCTTTAATGTAGTAGAAATATTTCCATTTGTGTCTTGTTGATCCCCCTCAGTTCCTTTGTTTTAGTTCACACTCTTGTCTCTATTTTGTGGGCACCACCTGCAAATGACTGCACATCTTTTCACACTAAAAAACAACACAGCAATTTCCCAAAACTGTTTTAGTACTTACTCACTTCCTGCATAACCTCCCCGAATGTTCATGCCCACCAGCTAAATCTCAACTCTCAATGCGACTCATTTGTAGCGGCAACCAGCTTTAAATACTTGACTTTCCCAACCTCAATATGGTACAGAGGGCTCATGTGAATTCAGCACCATTTATCATCTGAATATAGCTGTTACCCTGCATGCCTCTGTCCTCCTAACACAGGTAAACAATCCAAGCACATTTGTTTAGTTTTGTCCAAACAATTAATACTGTAATGTAAGCACATCTTAAGGGAGACACATGCAAAATCAACTTTTATGTTGTGATGTTTTCTCATTATTCGCTTTCTCTGAGTTGTATTTCAGTTGATTGATTCGTGCATGTTCGAGTCATTCTGTATTTTTTTGCATTTAAGGCTTGAGTGTTAGGGAGATTTCAGTATTCACCTACCCCCCTATCTCCACCCACTGGTCTGTACTTACTTATTCCTAAAATCCAGACTCCAGGTCAAATTTAAATGGCACCACATTGCCATTTTTCAACAATAAAATGCACTGTTATTCTTATCTCAGGATTTTACATTATAATCTAGCACTAATCTCACTATATGTTGTCATTTTCCTCAGATGACGGTGCATTGCGGATCTGGAAAAACTTCGCTGACCAGAAGAACCCAGAGATGGTGACCGCGTGGCAGGGGCTGTCGGACATGCTGCCCACCACCAGAGGTCAGCCTTCTGCCGGCGCCCACAGTAAAGACCAGAGCTACTTCTACTATTATCACACCCATCTGTACTCCTGTAGTGTATTTAGTCTCCATCGTGGTCCTGTCCCTACATCCTGCCCTCACCCACAACAATTCACTTTCAAAACCTTATATATAGTAAAGGTAATTAGCAAATTTGCTTTTTAATACTTCCATTTTATTTTATTGAATTAGTAAGATTTTCTGGTAAAAAGTTGCTGTAGATAGAGGAGCAGTTTGTAACTAAATATAAGGGACCATTTGAACCACATATTTTTACCCGTTTTTTTTTTATTTTATTATCTTTTATTGGGTGCAATCAATTAATACATAAACCTTCCTCCTAATATGACTGTCGATGACACTTTTGCATCTTGACACCAGATTTCTGTCACAGTTGAGGCCCCCATGCGACTTAATTGGTGAACACATCACGTTATTTTTTTTTTCTCACTTGCACTGATTTTTGAAGGCCCTACATAAAATCAAAACTTAAAACAAATTCTCTGAGCAGAAACAAACTATCATGTGTAAATTATTTGAGTTTTAATGCCAGTCATTGCTATACTGTAGTGAAGCCGAGTTCAAACTGTCAGTAATTTAAAGGTGCACTATGCAACTTTTCTGTGTCTGAACTTATTATATAATATAATTATATTCCACAGTATGTCAAAAAAAATCTGCAGAAAAATGCCATTCATTCTCACTGTGAGCTGGGTTGCCTCTTCATAACTTGTCCTGGTGATGTCACCGGCTTGTCTCCATGGGGGTAGATAAGTTTAATGCCATACTATGGAACATTCCAGACAACGTTACATAGTGCACCTTTAACTTATGGAACTCTTTTTAAATGAATCCTTTAAACATCAGTTTCATTCCTCAGTTATCGTCTCAATTTCATTTTTTTATTATTATTTTTTTTTATATATTTTCTGCCCTACTATCCACAAACGGATGAATTGCCACAGAAACAAGACCTGCCCTGTCAATACAATGTTATCATATTAATGAATTTAACAAAAACACACATTAAGTCCCATAAGGTTTGTTGGCATACTTGTGTGTTGCCAGTTGCTCATATTTCAGTCGTTGTGCACATTTTGAGGGCTGGCTGACACTTGGAGTACACACTTGTCACAGAGCTCTATGCTGCAGTGTTGTGGCAGGTCCTCCTCTCACCTGCTCCACTTCCTCTCTGCCTCCGGCACTTTTACAGCCACTCTTTCTGGGTCAGGCTACTTTTTGGGGAAGTGTGACAGGCGGACGAATTGGTGTATACTGCCTGAATTCTTGATAGGGTGCAGTTGGCCAACATAAATAACTGTTAAGGACTTGAGAGGCATTAGCACTTTGTCAGGTATTGGCATGGAGTCAAAGTGCCTGGTTAGCTTCAAGTATTTTAAAGTGCTTATGACAAGTTTTCATGTTTTTTTAATTATCACTTGTGTGGTGAATTAGTACCTGTGGTCAATGTTTATCATAGTTTTAAATCAATCAAGAAAAAAAAGGATAATTTACAAGTAAAATTACTACCTCTATGGACTAATCAAGGGACAATTTACTCACAAGGACACTTTCTTGCAGTTAAATTTTTTATCGATGTTTTAAAATTTAGACATGTTGTAGATCTTGTTAATATTATGGTTGCTAGGTAACAGCTCTGGAATTACCCTTATGTTTGTCACATCTGCTGCTTGTGTTCAATTATAAACTTCACCAAAATTAGAAAAGTACAAAAACTAAGCAAGATTTTTAGTAAAATCTGAGGGGTGAATAAGTGGTATAGCATAGTATGTAAAAGTAAAGTGTAAAGTGTAGTTATCAATTTATTTTATGTTTAACTTTTTTATCTAGCGATGAATTTCAAATTAGGTCTAAACAGGGACAAAAAATATATAACTATAACAAAACCTGTACTAGACTGGCACTAAACCAGGACTAGGACAGGACCAAGACAAAATTTGGACTTTAACTGGGCTAAAAGGAGAAAATAAGGACAAGTATAAACACACCCTTAATCTTGAGAGACGTTTGTTTCTTGAAGTTCAAGTTAAATTATTTACTGCCCATGTATCCTGCTATGTCCTAGTCAGTTTTGATTTATTGCTAAATTATTAACACTTGAAAATCCTGATCTATTTATAACTTGCATATAAAGTTTGACTATCTCTGCTGTAGTATGTAAAATGTCATTCGGATTTGGGTAATTGGAAGCAACGAAATCCCAAGATGTCAGCACGAGTGACAGGATCGGAGTGACATGTACGAAGCAGTATGCGCATTGTCAAATAGATCTTTACAAGAGCACTACTGCGTTACTATGGATACACACAATATACAGTCTAACTAGCACCACTGTCTATCGGCCCTGACACCCTGGTCCTCTCTCTGGACTTCCCCACTTCAGGGCCCGTTTTGAGGCAGACTTTAAACATGTAATGGGGGTGCTTGTTATCCTTCTGGATGTATTGCCAGTGACAGCTGTTGTGTAGGTGCTGCTTTCAGACCTCATTGGACACATCAGGTTTAATATTAGTGGCATCTGTGCAGGGAGAAGTTTCACTCTGGAGCTCAGCGGACAGTTTGTAGTAAATGGTCTGGGTACTTTAACATAAGGCGAAATTCAATAATGTCACAATATCAATCAGTGGATAATTAGGGGTAATGTGTAGAATAGCGGTGCATGCTGGAATAAATTTAACGTTCAGTCTCATTCATATTAATAAGTAATATTTAAAGGACTGACATTACACTACTTTATTATTTTATTTTTGTTTTGTTTTCTCATCACAAACATACCTGGAGTTGTGTTTTGTTTCATTCACACATTTAACACGCAAACCCTGCATATTTAGGCTGTGTTCTTCTCTCAAAAAGAAAACACACGTCACGTGGTAATACAGGAAGTGTTCCACTGTACAGGAAGTGTTCCACTGTGTTTTTAAACTCCGCACACCTTCACTAGAATTATTTGGATAATTTCTGCCCTGGAATTGTCCGTATCTACTGAACTAAAGGTTAAAAGGAGCTGTTAACTTGAAAACTACCACTACACGACATCGCAAGGTGGAACAGAGCACTTTGAGCTTTTGGAGATTTAAAGTAATAATAAAGCATTCCTCAAGCATGTGTGAATGAAATAAAAACACAACTAGGTAGGTTTTTGGTGAGGTAACTGCATTATAATATGTCTTCAAGCTTACGAGAGTCAGTTTTGTGTAGAAACCTTTATAGAACCTTTAACTAATGAACAATGGTAAAAGTGACGGTTTATGCACTATGCTGATTATAAGTGCAATTTTTATGTTATCTTCCAAACATTAAGCTTTTCTCATTGTCTCCTAATAATATGGAAATAGTTTAGCACAAGTCAAATCATTGTTTTGTTTTGCCTCTTGTAACATAATGTGTTTACTGAATCTCTCATGGTGTAATATTATAGGCTTGTGTTTTGAATATTTTCCACTGCTAGCATAGCCTCTGCTGCATTAATAATGTACCGTACTCAATGAAATATTACACACAACTCCTTTCTATTGCCAAGAGTACCTTTCCAACCAGAATGAGAGAGACATCCCCATCCCTGCTTCCTCTCCCCGTGTCTGTCAGTAACACATTGTTGTAAACCATAACTGTAGAGTCTCTTATGTTCTTATGTGTCATGCATTTTATGTTGCTGGTTTATGCTTTTTTTTTTATCTTGTGTTGTTTCCCACCTCAAAGGGCTGAACAAGGCATCACACAGTATTCTTTGTAACATCCAAATCAATTGAATGTGACACAAAATGGCTTCATTTCAAATATTTTTGAGGTATTTTGAAGTCCTATTTGAATATGCCTTTAGATATTTTGCATTGTATTAACCAATCTGCTGAGAATTAATATTTGTAATTCTAAATTTCACAGTAGCATAACACCTTTACAATAACGTTTTTATCTCCATTGCCCACTGTATACCTCAAGCTTATCAATAAAAGAATCCAAACTTTAAGTCTACATTATATCTAAAGCACATTTTATAAACATACACAATTTTATAAAGTGCTGCACATTAGTTCACATGAAAATCAGTAAAAGAAAAAAAACAAAAAACAAACAAATAATAACTATAATAATTTGACTGTAAGTAGACAGAAATAAAATATAAAACAAAATACTGGTTCTAAGCGTGAGTATACAGCGAGATATAAACTAGATCCTGATAACTGTAAAGTAGTTTATTTATGACACTAGCATTTGATTTGTTATCCAGTCTGTACATGATTAAAATGATTGAATGTCACTTTAATAATCGTTTAGCACAAGTTGAACTAAGTGACGATGCAGTTTTATTACCGTAATTATTCCTCTGGTCTTTCATCTAATGCTGAATCCTGCGCTGTAATTGGCTGAAGCTCCTTGGTGACATAAGCCTTGATATTTAACATGCCAGACAGTCCCTCACCACAGCCTTGTAGAGTTCACACTCGGTTGCTCAGTGCTGATCAGAAATGATTCATGTTTGTTTCAGGGCATTTGTTGCTGCATTCAAAATTAATCTTATGAAATACTTAGTTTTCTGATACTTTAAAATCACTTGGAAAAACTTCTGAACCAGTCCTGTGCGGTTGTGCAATCGTTCTTCTCCTTCATCCTTTTGCCCTTTGGAGAGAGGAGAATTTGAGGATATGGGTTCTCTATTAGACTACAGATTTGTGGGGCCAAGGTTTTAGACTGACAAGATGATACTGCAATGAATGCCTGTTGAAATAGTCAAGATTTAAAATGAGCAACCATAAAATGTATTACCAGATGTGTATTATATTATGTGTTGTAAAAATATACAACCAAGTCAGCTGCGATGTTCATTCAAAAGCTCCAATTCAAAATAGTTGATGTACATATAAATAAACGTTATATATTGCTGAAGTAAATATAGACAATACACAATGGCAATAAAACCAATTTATGCCACTGAAACAATAACCCAAGAGCAGATTTAAACCACAAAAATAGTCTAAATCTACAATATTGTTAAAGCCTCATGAGCTGCAATAAATAAACAGCAGAATGAAACACTTTTGTAGTTAGTTATTATCTATAATGAGTCATAGAAGTTATTAATTCAAACTTTTATGGCTTAAATCTTATCCTATAGCCAAAAATAACCAAAGATTCCCCATGAGTACAAAGAAAAAGTGAACATGATAAATACTGACCCCCCCCAAAAAATATGTATCCAGCTTTCATACATTGAATGCTAAGTTGATTTAGTAACTGTCTGCCTTGTTCACCCCGTTGTGTTGTGTCTCTGTGATGTCCGCTACTTGGGCCTTGGCTAATATGTGGCTTACCTTTTGCCCCCCACCCCACCTTACCCCCACCCCGCTCACAGGTCTGGCCAGAAGGGTGTCCATCTATCTGGACAGGAGTAAACAAGGAGGTGAGTGTCCCGTCCTGAAATCGCCAGCAGTATTTTTTTTTTCTCTCTTTCTCTTTTTGTTCCAGTCATAAGCACGGATCATTTGTAACCTTGCCACATATCGCAGCATTGATTTGTGCCTTTCACCAAACACTAAATCTGGTTTTGTGGTATGTGAGGTGCTTGGTTATAGATCAGTGCTTTCGCGTCTTTCATCCATCTTGTTATTCTCTTGAGAGATTTTGGGTGGCTACTGTTGGCATTAAGAGGTGTTCACTGTTAAAATGCTGTTGGCTGAAACTTTGGTTGCATCACGTTCAACCTCTTATTCGCTCAAGGTTATCACAAATTGATTCTCGCTCTTTTCATGTATTTCAAATATAAGAAGTAGTACAAACCAAACTATATTAAAGCAGACTTGTTATGCAAAATTGACTTTCCAGAGCTTTTAACCATGTTATAGTTGTTTTCCTTTCTCATTTACACTCTCAGTACTGTATGTGGAGTGATTTGTGCATGTTTGAGCAATCTGTGATCACTTATTTTCAAGATGCCATATTGCCAATCACCCTCCATGTTCACCACCATCAGCCAATTGCTCTCTACTTAATTACTTAGTTTTCCAATTTTATTTTCTTAATCATTGATACTCGTAGGATTTGGCAGCAGTGTATAGTAATTTATTTTACAAATGAAAAAAAAATCCACTACTCACTAATGTGAATTGCAGCTATCCATTGTATTTTCTGGCTCTCTCTCTCTGTTGTGATGACGTTTACTGCAACATTTCTGTTAGTCATTTTAGATTAATTTGGCTATTTAAAATTATAAGATAATGATCCATGTCGTTTTCGTCATATCTTATAAAAATATAGCAGGCTCAAGCACAAAGTGTGTTCTGAGTTTCATAATCTGAACATAACATAACATGAAAATTTGCACATATTTTAAACACATGTACATGGCCTTTTCAATCATGCCCTTTTTATAACCATGTCTAGCATTCTTGTATAGCCATTGTACATCTTCAGTGGTGATACTTCTTTCATTTATAATTTTCCTTCCCAACACTTTCTACTTTTAGTGACATTGAAAAGTTGGCTAACTCATAATAAGTAAAATCTTGCTTCTATTGTATTAAAAAAAGAAGTTGAACTTTATAAATGTCACTACAAAAAAATCCTCCTTCAGTTCTTAAGATTTGAAAGTACTGTCACTTGCTTTGAAGCTGTAATTGATAAAAAAGTGTCTTCTTTCTACCTCAAAATTGCCGTGCCCCAGTTGTGTGGTGGCACAGTCTAATTGCATGTTGCTGGTATGGGATGCTAATGGTGCGATCTTGCTAGGGGGATCAGCCGCTAGCCTCCAGTGGGGCTTATCCAAAACAAGGCACTGTGGGCATTAGTATGCAAAGCAGGGTTGTGAATGGAACCGAAAAACAAGAGGAAGGCTTCACACAGGCCAAAACAGCCTCATGCGGGGTCAATGGGTTAAAGGAGTCAAATAAATATCTGGACAAGGGCATCGATGAGAAACAAAGGAGGAAAAACAAGGGACATATCAGGGGCAGACACCTAAAGTCAGAAACGTACCTTTAAAAGGTCACTATACACAAATACTCAAGGATATTTAAGCAAAAGGAGTGTTTTTCCTGACCTGATAAGATAAACAAGACAGTTGGAGTGGAGAAATGGCTAAATCCCTCTACAGTCTTTTGTACAAATATTTTGATCCTCCCATCCCCTTTATTTGATTTATTTATTTTCACTTACACTATAGAAAAAATACACTATAGAATACATTATACAATAGAATGTGATAGATGGTTTCCAAAAACCCTCAAGGGGCCTTATACCCGGTAACCTTCATTTGAAATGCGGTAGTCTTTAATCAAACAATACATATTAATATTTCTATGTGAAATGATGAGCTGCTTTCATAAATACAGACACACACATCATGTTTAAATAGGAAATGCTATATGGAAAAATACAGTTATAAGTTACATTTAATGAAATTGACATTACAATGTATTTCAACTAAAAACTCTTTATCATAAGATGTGTAACATTTGTACTAGCTGAAAGTTAGTTTAAGAAGTATATAAAAGATCAAAACAAGTAGCCTTTTAGATCGAATTCCTTACTCTGTATATAATATATTCCTTCTTAATACCTTGAAATAATTGGTAGTTGTAATCATTATGATTAATGCAGTAGCAGTACTATCAGTAGCATTAGTAGTAGTAATAGTAGCAGTAGAACTAACAGGTGGATTATTAGTCTATATAGTACTAGTTTGTCATTGATGGGGAAACCAATACTGAATTTAGTTGTCTGAAAAGTACCTTGGATTACTAACTTCCCAGAATGGATAAACGGATCCACACTGGAAAATTGAGGTGAAAAAGACATCCGAGACAAGACACAAACATCATTATCTGCTGTGGATTTGGAGAAAGCCCAAACACAAATAATCCATATTTCCATGGATTAAATTTGAGCCAGTCTAATTACACTATAATCCACATACTGTTTTGTCTTGTCTTGTTCAGTAAGAGTTTAGGTTGGATTTCTCTGTTACATTGTCCTTTTTACTGTGGAAACTAGGACAGGCCTGGTCTCGGTAGGTTTCGGGGGAGAGAGACGCTGTGTCCTGCTCCATATCTGCGAGTGCTGCTGTCTTGTGGCTTGTTAATACCGGGCTCAAATCCAAAACCAATTCAGTGTGGAGCTAAGCAAACCTTAAGGGAGGACACCTTTAGAGCAAATCTCACCTGAAGTTTAGTAAATAGTTTGGGTATAGTGGAAAGTGTAGAAATATTTTTAGTCTGACTTCGTGCTTTATATAATACTTGTGTCATGCGTTTTCACGGACAGCATGTATTTTGCATTTTGTAAAACTGTCAGGTATGAAAACAAACCTATGGTCTGAAAAAAGAACCTAGTAACATTTTGTAAAAAGTGTTAAAAGTCTGACTTGTGAATTTCCTTGTGTTTATATCACATATTTTATTTCATTTAAAACTAAAATCAAATATACGCTTTATAAATCTGTTAAAAACTGCTCCAAACCACATCCCTGCTTACATAATTATTGCGATCCAAAAACAATTTTATCACAATACAATTCAAATTTGATTCATTACACAGCCCTATATGACTGGAACTTTTTACTCTTGCAGTGGTAAAACATTCCAGTATTGCCTATTCTTATTAAAACACGGTTGCCAGTCTGTGAGAGCCATCTCTCCAGCCACCACTCACTCACTCATCAAATGTGATGTAAAGGACTGATTTTGCACTATTTTCTGATCTATGTTATAATGTTGTTTTCACAAACATGCCTGGAGTTTTGTTTCATTCACTCATGGTTAGCACACCGACCCCACATATACATACAGGAAGTGCTCCTTTGTGAAAACTTCATACACTTTCACTAGAATCATGTGGATCATTTCAGCCCTAAAATGAAAGCAGAGTGTAGCTGTTAACTTGAAAACGTGGAACAGAGCACTTTGAGTAACCCTTTATTATTAGTCTGTTTACATCTACAAAGCTCAAACATGTGTGAATGAAACAAAACACGGCTCTGAATACATTTTTGAGGAGGTAACGATGTTCTAACATGGCTTAAAGATGCTCTGTGTAACATTTCTGGTGAACGGCCTGTCACCTGCTTGTCTCCATGGAGATGTGCCTAGAATGTTCCACAGTATGGTTGTAAACGTATCAATATACATGGAGACTTGCAAGTCAAATTACAGGTTAGATTTGTGGACAGACGAGCCCATTTGGAGTAAGAATTCACGTTTTTAAGCAATTAGTTGAATAAATGCAAGACAGATTAGTTTAATACCATACTCTGGACAATATAAACCAAAACAATACCATCTCCATGAAGACAAACAGGTTGACCCTCTGCAGAAAGTTACACGGTGCACCTTTAAAGCTTAAAGAGTCAATTTTGTGTAATATAGGACTTTTAAGCAAGCTGGGTACACGATCTTTCCCAGGGACACAACAACTATTACGCTGGTTCACAATGACTGCTCTACCACCTGAACCACTATCGCTTCAGTCTTTAATCTTTAACATCTTTAAGCTTTAGCATCTTGTTCACCTATCTCTTTTGACATTAACTACTGCTGTTTTGTATACTTTCAATATTATTGCAACCTTCTCATCAATGCTAATAATATAGAAATAAAAATTTAAATCCTGGTTTTGCAAATGTATGAAACTGCCCTCTTTTGCAACCTCTGTGTTGTGAGCAGATTACGTCATGTTAAAATAAAGGAGCGTGAGTCCGGGCTAATCCTGGAGCAAACCTAATAGAGGAATCCTGGAGGAGCCTTTTAAAGCAAACAGGATGAAGAGCGAAGAGGAAAGGGGGTGTGCACAGAGACGAGGAGCTCTGTTTTAATGAGCTGCAGTAGTCAGGGATCTACTCCATCACTGCAGATAATGGCACATACTGAAAATGCATGGGAAACTGCCTCTGTCCACCGAGACCTGGGTCGAAGGAAACAATGATATTAATGGAAAATGGATAAATATATCACAAATTAGCCAAACACGAAGGTGGGATTAAAAGGCCCATCTGCCTACAGCCCGTTGTTGTCAGAATGAAAATAGCTGTGTGCACTTAGACTGGAGAGGCGGCCGGGGAAAACCACTCTGCTAACAGCATCATTTAAAGAAGCAGTACTCAATTTAGCTGTAATTGTTACATGGAAGTCAGTTACCTGCAGTAGAATCTGATCCAAACTCATAATTTTTCTGTTCTTTGTAAGAAAAATGGAAATATCAGTTGTTCATGACATTATACAGCAAATTTGAAACCTAAGCATTAGTCTAACCTAGTCTAAGTACAAACTACTATTCTGCACTAGCACTTTGTATAAACAAAATATTGTTACATACACAAAAAGTTAATTTTAAGTACAATATAAATATAAAAAATATATATTTGCAAAAGTGTAAGAAAATGAAAATTTATATGACCTCTTAAACAACTGGACAAAAACAATTTTGTCCAAACTAAGAATTCATTACAATATTTTAAATATCACAACACTAAACAAGGTTTAAATTACAACTAGCATTATATTTGGTAATAAAATCTAATTAAAAGCAAATATATAATATATATACAGATATAATATCTATCTTTAAAAAAATTTCAAGGCACAGTCTAAAAAACATTAAAGAGGAACTATGAAAAACAATGAGATCTTGTTGAATCTGACATGAACTTAGAATTCTTTTTCTTCATACAGACACTTTTTTACCCTAAGGACATTCAACAATATATCTGTGCTGAGGTAAAACAGATTTAACTTTATTATATGAAAAAATTAGTATAGCCCCTTTAAAGACTGAATTGCACTAGAAAATAACTGTGCCACAACATGCTTGCACCACGCTTTGACAAGCACTGCCTTAGTGCCTGTGTATTTTATCTACTAATATATACCTCCAACTCTGAGCAGTGGAGATTCACAGCTGAGGAGGCATTGCCCACACTGCTTTGCTCCTATCTCTCTTCGCTCCATCGTGTCCACATTGATTTTTGAGTGGGTAACTAAAACCTGCTCAAGCCCACAATCGGGGACTTTTCTCCTCTAAGGAAACTGGCTCTAAACTCCATAGAGGCAGAACACTTTGGAATGAAGGGGCTAAAAACATGAGGAGAGGCATGTGACAAGGATTTGGGAAGTTAGACCAGTGGACCATGAAAAACAATGGAGTGTCACTGAATCAGATATGAGCTTGTAAAGATTTTTGAAAAGAAGAGGGTGGATTTAAAGGCACTGTACCTGATTTTTACAATCTTAAACAGAAGCAGTACATTTTAAGCTGTTTGTAGAGATCCAAAGTTGCTCCTCACTTTCCTAACATATTCCTTGCATCCTAACTATTCACTGCAATGATTTAAGTGATTTAAGTGCTTTTCACGTCTCTCTGAGGCCAGTACGGAGTTTTGCTGTCACGCCCAACTTACTGATTTAGAGACTAGAACTACAAGAGTTCACTGTTCCCTCCCCACATGCATATTTTTGCTGTGCCTCAAAGCTAAGCGCCCCATTCCATTCACCCCACTTTGCATCCAGTCTAAATTATAAGTACATAGAATTTCCAAGCCACCAGGCTGCAACCATGAAAAAGGCAGCAAGCTGAAAGTGTTTTGCGCTTCTTTTAAAATACAACAATATTATTTATAGACTATAGGTTAAACATTTGGCTTTCACATTGTAATATATTTAGCACAGAAGACTAATTTCACATTGTTAACAACACTCAAAAAATGTAGGCAAATAATTTTAGATGGACATATTTAAGCAACATCTGTCATTGTAAATTAATTAAAACACTTTCTCCTCACTCTCCTCACTCACTTTGCACATTGTCTCGGATGTGTGCTCTGTGGAAAACAACTTGTTCCGTTCCTGTTAGAAAATAATTAAGCAGGAATAGTGATATCTGATTTTATAACCTAACTATATTAAACTATTCATTTTGATGGAGGTTTTTTACTTTCACAGCAAGTTTCTAGTGTGAAAATCAAATAAGCTCTTATATAAAGATGGTGTAGTAATAATTTATATAAGCAGTTTGAGATACAGAATTTAAATGTAATGGTTTAAGGTCTATTACAAAAAATGGATTCATGTGAGCTTTAAGTCATGTTATAATGTTGTTCCCTCATCAAAAATATGCCTAGAGAGGTGTTTTGTTTCATTTGCACATTTGAAGAACCCTTTATTCTTAGCCTGTCTACATCTCAAAAGCTCAAAATACTTTGTTCCAGCTTGTGATGTGATCAATTGGTCGTTTTCAAGTTAATAGCTACCTTTTCTCTTTAGTTCAGAAGAGATTTTAAAATCCAGGGCTGAAATGATACAAATGATAGTGAAAGTGTATGGAGTTTAAAAACACAGTGGAGCACTTCCTATATTACTACATCACAAGGTGGAACAGCATGTTTTGTGTTTAGGAAAAGAACAGATCAAAAAATGCTGTAGGATCAAAAGACGCTGTAATATGGGCCCTTTAAAAACATTTTACTTTATCTTCAAAATACAAGTTACATGAAACAGCCGATGTTTTAACACATGCCAGTAGGACTTTTGATGATCAGTAACACATACCAAAGATTACATACTACTAATTATAAATACTACTATTAATGATTGATTAATCTGATTTTTACTGGCCATGTAAACGTACTCGCTGACTCAACCAGAACCTCCTTTATGTAAGTCAATTCTGTGTTTTAATATTGGGGAATCTCCGTCTCTCCTCCTCCCACTTTATTGTAACCCAGATTTCGCCCAAGCTGCGATCCTCAAAGAGAATAGGATGGGGGTGCCTCTTTCTTTTCTTTTTTTCCCCGCTCTTTTTTCACAAAGCCTTTGAGTTGTGCCAGCGTCATGTGTTTTTTCCATCTGTCAATGCGCTTGGTGCTCTGAAGTGTGTTCCCAGCATGCATTCTCTGCTTCGTGACGTCATTTTGTATTGAAACTTTTGAGACGCCACATGGGGCATTTCCTGGCAACGGAGCCAAGTGCAGCAAAGAAAACACTTGACACATCCAGTTCAGTCAATTTATCTTCAAATTTGTCACGATTTTACAAAAAAGGAAAAATTATCAGTTTTGTGAAAGGTTGTTCTACAAAAGAGGTCTGTATGTCAACTATCTGTATATGAAATTTTGATTTATAAGGTTAAAAACTATCTTGCGTTTATTCCATTCCATTTATTTTGCTGAAAAATACTTGACCTCTGAGTGAGGTCACCTGTTCATAAATCTGAACTGTAACTTGGCCTGTTGGTGTTTAGTTTTGGTCTTTGGGTAGATAAGTTTAATGCCATACAATGGAACATTTCAGGCAAAACTATAACATCATCGAGACATTGAGTATCCTAAATGTTGCATATAGCAGTATACATGCAATTGCACAACAAAAATCTGAGAGAGTAGTACCCTTAAGATAACTCAGAATTGACTCTAGTGAGCTTTAGGCATGTTACAATGTTGTTACCTCCTCAAAAACAAACCCGGATTTGTTTTGTTTCAGTCACACATGTCTGAGTAACTTTTTATTATTAGTCTGTCTACATCTCCAGAGCTCAAAATGCTCTGTTTCACCTTGTGATGTCATGAAGTGTTAGTTAAGATTGAGATTGGAATTTCCAGAGCTGAAATGATCCAAATGATTCTAGTGAAAGTGTATGGAGTTAAAAAACACATTGGAGCACTCCCTGTATTACCACATGACATCACAAGGTGGAACAGAGGGTTTTGTGTTAAATATAACTCTAGGTATGTTTTGAATGAGGAAACAACGTTATATATAGATCAGAAATGTGCGCAATATGAGCCCTTTAAAGCTGTTAGCTTTTTAAAGCAAGTTACGGAGTTAAACACTGCGTAAATCGAAATAAATGTTGGTGGACCAGGTGGGTGAGCGGATATGGGTATCAGCTGCTAAAACCGAAGGTGGAAGTGACTCAGGGAAGGCTGTAAGTGATGCACGATGGGATTGCTGTTCCTCTCTTGAAAAACAAAAAGGAGCTGGGGGACTCGTGAGCTTTTGTTGTGTGTCCTCATCCATCACAGAGACATCCATTACTAAAATACTATACCCCTTCCTGTCTGCGCTCTGCACTTCCTCCTCCTCTGCCATGATGGACAAGAGGTTTGGGCAAAACATCATTAACAGAACAGACTTGAAAGGCTCAGACTCTTTTGAAATATCTTACAAACACTGCATGGACCTCAGCTCCAGAATTTGTGATTTGGACTGAGGGTACCTTGTTGCAACTTACAACTATGACATATTTACCAGTTTGAAATCTTGTGTACCAATTTATAAAAATGTCTTAAAACGTGAAAAATATCTGGTTAATTTTAAAATGTTACTAGTGTAAGTTATTAAGTTATTCCTCACTTAAATGCATTTCGAACGTCCTAACTTTACTATCCCTTTTCACAGCTTTCAGAGACCAGTGTGTGCTTTTGTCATGACGAAAAAGCTAACAACAACTAGCATGCTAATATACACGTCTTGCAAACAATAAAATGCTTCTCTAATTAGATACAGACATCCTGCAGCGGACTTACTTTGAACTGGGGAGCAGCTTGTATAACATATGTGTACTGGGGCAATATAAATCAAATATTGCTCAGATACATATACAGATACATACAAGTGGGCACAGGGCCTTTAATACAACATAAATAAAATTTAACTTAACTTAATTAATAATGAACAAGCACTTTATTAGAAATTATTACTAAACAATGTGTTCATTAAGTCTTTCCATGCTTTATTAAGGCTATTAAAGTGTTATTATTTTGAAGTGTTACCAAATCCACTCTTATTTTTCAACATTGTCAATTTGAAAACATGTCCTCAAAATGGCTCTGTCACCTGTTTTCAAAATTGCCCTAACATTTGGCTCTGATACCTGTCTGAGAAATGATCCTGGACTGTGTGAGAGCTTTTTTTTTTTTAAATCATCACTATTCATCCAATCCAAACTCTGGCCTCAAAGTTGGAAGTGCTGTTTTCTGATATCTGGTCTCTGGTCTAGACTCAAGTTGAGATGGCAGGTTTCACTGAGTGTATTCGCTCCTTGCTGCTTTGGCCTCTTCACTTTCTGGTTCAAGCACAGTTTGACTGATCTTCAGCCAGGCTCTGCTGACGGGCTCCAAGCCTGTCCCAGAGCTCCTCTAGACAAGACACCCTTTGAAAACTCAAACATGCACTTTGAATCAGCATGAACACTATATATAAATTATTATAAACCTCAAATGTCTGTTTCCATTGCATCCGGGTTGCACATTAACACAAGCCACCTATAATAAAAATTTAAATACCCAGTTACCCAATCTAAGACAGTGTGTCTACTAGATTTATCTGGTAATACCCATTATTTTGACTTGTTAGCGTATCTGCTATCAGTCTTAAATGTCTAGCACAGGCTGATATTTTGTTTCCAAAAAACACACACCTTTTGTGAAAATAGTCAAAATCAGTCCAACATTGGCTCAAAAATATCAGCTGATTTTATCGGCTCTGGATCAGCTATGAGAAAACCCAGTCGATCTCTAGTCCAAACTTATTTCTCTTTCTACACATTCCTTGCATCCTATTCGCTGCAGTTTATTTATGGATTGTTTCCACAACTTTGAGGCCAGAGGGAAGTTTTGCCATCATGGTTATGCTAACAACTAGAAAGCTAACAGCGCACCAATATTACTTCCCAGTTTGCAGGTGATAAAAGCATGTTATAATAGAATGCATACAGTACAACAACCTCATTTTGACCCTAAGAGTTGCTTTCACTATACATCTGTACTAAGGCAAACATATTTTACTTTATTACATGAAAAAATGGGTACAGCCCCTGTTAAATTCAATTCTTTTGAAACGATCTTGCCTCAGTGGCCAGTTGATCAAAAGATTAAATCCTGTATTGCACACTCATGGTGTAGTCAGTTATAGGCGTACAATGAACAATTGTTTTGCTAGCCCTAGTCAGTTGTTGAACTAATGGTTAATATGAGGGCCACAGAAGGTGGAGCTGGCCTCTCTTCAGGTTGGTCGGTTGAGTTTGAGCCCAGACGCAGGTCAGTTCAGAGTGGCACCAGCTGTGTGAGATTTATTCTAACCCACTGAATTCATGTGCACTCACTTTAACCAGTGTGTTAGATCACAGCACCTCTGAGGCGTTAAATATTTAAACAGTGGTTAAAAGGCTCCTTCTGTTTTGTTTGTACAAGACTTTATCCATTGCAGTACCTCTCTGAACTACAATGGTGATTATTCTTGGCTCATTGACCACAGTATGGCTTAATTCTTTCAAAGCCACATTGAATTTGCACTCTGCTGTAAACAAAGTGAATAGCTATATATTACTATCTTTACATGTTTCAACGTACATTATGTAAACATAAAATATTAACATATACATTATTACCTAGGCAACTATAGTAATATTAGTAATATTGTAACATAAACATGTGACCCAAATCACAGACTATTGTATACTGTATAGTCCCTTTCATTTAACTAGCCTGGTCCCTAAACTAGGGTTGAAATTATTTTAATTTTATTTTCTTTATTTTTTGGGGGGGGGATTGAGTTTCATGTCCAGTGATAATAATAAAATATATTTAAAAATTAGACATTAAAATGCTGTTTCAACACAAAAATATAGATTTTTATATATAACTGTAAGTTTCCATAACTCATCATATAACTTTGTCTTATTTTTTATTTTTATTTTTATGGTATTGATAATGCGTCTATTCTATTATCAATTAGTATCTATGTAGTAGACATCAATATACTTTATAGTTTTTTTAATCAACAATATTGCAAAACTTTCTCCATTGAGTATATACTAGCAGATGGTTGTGAGGTCACCTGAATAACTCACAGTTGTGTAACTTATGGATAACTGATGGTTTTGTGTTGGTTGTGTGTTGCAGGTGCGGGGATGGTGGTGGACTGGGAGCAGGACACTGGTCTCCTCATGACGTCCGGAGATGTACGAGTCATCAGAATTTGGGACACGGATCGGGAGATGAAAGTCCAGGTAACACACAGACACATTAACATTTTGGGGAAAACCATTTAAAACTTTAACTTTAGTAGAAAACATCGCACCCTCCACTCATAGTCCTGCATTTAAATTGGTGAGCCTTAACACCATGGATTTTGTCTAAAGGCCGAGCCCTAGGGTGCCACTGCGGGCCTTTTCTGTTTTAAGACAAATTGTCCATAGCTTGCAGCAGTTTAAGTTGTAGTTAAAGTTTTAAACACACATTGTAAATGCACATTTTTCAAAAGGCGAGACAAAAAAATAGGAGGTAGACCAGGTACTTGTGTAATGGACATTAGTGGTTCAATTATCTGCTTTTAAGATTTATATCACTGATGAGTCCTGAACAACAGCAAAGCATTGTGGGATGTTTTGACAGGGTGATAGGGTTATACTGTTGTTGTGTCTTTTGGCAACACACTTAATACATGTAACCAAATTTTGTCACAATCTACAAGGGCATGTGATTTAAAAACAGTTTAACACTTTAAAATTTAGCATTACCAATGATTCATAAAATACTTTATGTAGAATGATTCAGGCTTAGTAACTTCTTAAATAATACCCTAACTTCCAATATTAAACCTTTAATCAAGTAATTATTATTATAACCTGGTACCAAAACCTCAAATGCAGGTTTAAAGGGAGAATTTCCAAAATACAGCAAAAACGCCAGTTCACTGTGTGTTTGTGTTTAATAGAGTTGGATGAGCAGCATGTTGTGTGGTGTCAGGGACTTCCTCACAGTTCACTGAGTGTTATTAAAGGATTAACTGGGATCGATCGCTCTGTGTGTCTCTAATACAGATGTAAAGGCTACAGCGCTGCTCAGACGTACAATATGAACAGCTTATATTAAGACATCCAATTTCCCTTTTATTAAACTGTCAGCCTTTTGCAAAATAACACTCTTTCACTTACTTCAAGCCACAGTATGTAACTTTCTGGCCAAAAATGTTTTTATGTGTATTGCACTGAAAATGATATGAAACTGAAAATATGTGTTCTTACTAAGAGTGGGCTTGCAGCTTCGCAAATCTGACTCTTAAAGGCTTTGGGGGCAGGAGTGCTACTTGGATATGCAAAAAATGTGCAGAATTGTTCTTTTGGTGCTCTTCAGTGTAGGGACCAGTCTCAAATACAAAGTAGGAAAAAAACTGAGGAACTCAAAAAGTACCTTTATTTATTATTATTTTTATTTTAAAAGCCTTTATCTGCCATGTGGTATTAAAGGCTTTTAATTATTTTATACTTTTTGAGTGCCTCAGGACTCTTATTTGATCTCCCCAGTACTGCATAAAACTTGTCTATGAATGTATTTAACTTCATTCATCATGTAGGTAGTTGATGATGTGCAACCTCCACAAAGTTAACATTTTATTAACATTTTATTGAGTTTAGCTTTCTGTTTATTTATATTAACAAGGATGTTTTTTTTCCATGGTAACAATAGAATGTAATTTTCAACACAAAATAATTTTAGCTTCTTTGATATTATACAGTGGTCATATACCAGTTCTAATATAATATTATAATATAATTTATATTAATACAAATCTAAATCTATTTGTTTTGTAAAGGTGGATTTTTGTCATTTTTTTTATTGTTCAGTATTGATACTTCAAATGAATACAATACCTTGTTTGAATACTAGTTTTAGTATCTAAAGTTTTTGGCTACAAGTTTTACAGTGCTGAATCATATTTTACCCTGTTGGCCACTCTGTTGTCGTAAGAAGTGACATTTAGCGTTTAGTAAAGTAATGCAGCCCATTAGTGTGCTTTTGTCTTTCTCTCCCTTTTGTCTAATGGTCGTCTGTGCTAATCAGCCCCTTGATGGATGGAGCAGCCTGGAGTACCAAAGGCCCGGCTCGTGGCTACTTATCGACGCTGGTTTTTAGTCTAAATGAGCCAATAGTCTACAAACTACATCATTGATTATTTGTCTAAGAGTTTCACGAGTTGGGACACTTGTAAAGCAGTGTTTTTGTCTGTTTTTCTGGCAGGACATACCCACTGGAGCGGACAGCTGTGTGACCAGTCTGTCATGTGACTCCCAGCGCTCCCTTGTTGTCGCCGGCCTTGGTGATGGTTCTGTCCGAGTGTTTGATCGCAGAATGGGCCCAAATGAATGGTAAGTGTTAGGAGGAGCTAGACCTGATTTTTACTCTTAAAAGTATGAAAACTAGAACTTTAAATGGCTTGCGGCAGTCCAAAGTTATTCCTCACTTTCCTAACACATTCCTAGCGTCCTAATTATTCACTGTGTTGAGTTGTAAGCACTTTCAGCAACTGTAAACCTAACAACTAGCATGCTTACACTGCACTTCCAGGTTTGTGGAAGATAAAAATGCTTTATAATTAGATACAAACGAAACACAGCTATCTCCTTTGACCCTAAGCTGCTTTTACAATATAAATAAAACAAACTTCACTCTACTACATGGGCAAACATTTTTTTCTCCATAAACTGAGATGAAATTACAATCACTTGTGCCTCCATATACTCAATAAACTCTATGGGAGAGGTGTGTAACAGAAACAAAAAGTAGCCTAATAATGCAAATTTCTTCATGGGATGTAAAACCTGTATAAAACACTAATTTGCCTTTCATGAACAAAATGCAGAATCATGATCTATTGGTCACACTACACAGCTGATTTAGCGTTTGCCCAACAAACATAAAGAAGCCAGTTTCAACCTCACCCCAGCACATTCTGATGTTGTTTATTGTATCTGGTTATTAAAGAAAAGGCATCTGACTTTATTTGTTGGGCCATTCTTGATTTAAAAAAAAGAGTTGTATGGAAAATATACAGTTTAACTAGTATATACACTGCAGCCTATGCGCTTCACTGTTCTTATTTATTGACTCTTAGTAGCATAAATTAGGACTGACTCCTGACCTGCCCCTTTGACCTCATTAGTGTCTCATTAAGACATAAATGGCATAAATACTGACTCTTAAAAGTGTTATTTAAAGACACGGGAGATGCTTTATATATCCATTTGCCACCATTGTAATTCCCAACAGAGAGACAAGCTATGTTCTGTTTTGCTTCACAGCCATTTGTCTCAATACAATCTTAATTTCCCCCTCATGAGAGAAAAGAAACAGTAGTTATTGGGGATCATTCATATTTTGAATCTGCTCATTTGCCAGCCTCAATAAGGCCAGAGAGGCTTTTTTGTTTAAGACATAGAATAAGTATTTAAATATTGACCTTAAAGTTACAGTGTGTAACTTTCTGGGGGTGGCACGTTAACCTGCATCATTCCATGGAAACAGAAAGCCATATTTCAGAACATTGTCCATGGAAATAGATCAGTTTTATTCCATACTGTGGAAGATGTAGCCAAACAACATTTCCATGGAGACAAGCTGGAGCAGTTTCTCCTCCAGGCCAAATAAAAGTCAAGTTTGTGGAGCAATATATTTTTTAAAAAGTTTCTATTTTAGTGTATTTTTGGCCAAAAATAAATAAATTATTAAATGTATTGTGACATCTTGGATCCATGTAATTTTTATTTCCAAAGCAGTCTTTTGTATTTTAAGATAATGTACTTAAATTGTATCCTTTTAATTAACATACATTAACACAAAATAGTAATGTGAAAAAAAGATCAAAACTTTTACGCTTTAACCATTCCCGGGAAATGTCAAATTGCTGCTAATTGGCTGTCTTGTTAGAATGTGTGAAGTGTGAAAAAGCATTCTTCTTTTTGTGGTCAAAAGCTTCCAGTATGGATAAAATGTAGTGAGCGTTTCAAGAACACTTAACATCCCAGCTCTTCTGTCGCAATCTCACAGTGCCACCCAGTGTTCACTCCTCTGTATTACAAGGCTACTGTATTAGTAACCAGCATTGTAAAATAAAAAGTTATGTTGCTTGTAAAGAAGAAAACACCATCGCTTCTATTTATTGCAATACAATATTAAGTTTACTTTTGTAGAATGTATTTCAACCAAATTACTGCCTATTTTATGTACTGGAGAGTGCACTATACACACTGTAATATGGATATTTTAATGTTTTTTGCAGTCGTGTGATGACGTATAGAGAACATGGCGCCTGGGTGGTCAAAGCTCACCTGCAGAAAGAGACAGATGGCCATATAATCAGTGTCAGGTAATGTTATATATCATTTGTCATACATTTGATATTTAGGTACCACATTGCAATAACTCCACATTAATTAGTCAGTAAATTATGAACAAATACTTTAGCAACTACTCTGTTAAAGTGTTAGGACCTATATTATGCCATTTTCTGGTCTGTATTATGATGTTGTTTCCACATGAAGAGATATACCTGGAGTTGTGTTTTGTTTCATTGACACATGTTTAACACACAAGCGCTTCCCTCTTGTGATGTCATGTACAGTGCTCCCCTGTGTTTTTAAACTCCATACACCTTCACTAGAGCAGTTAGTAAAGACTTACTCAAACATGTGAATGAAACGCAACACAACTCCAGGTAAGTTTCTGAGGTGGTAACAATATTATAACATGATATTTGATCATTTGAGCATTATAAGACCTTTAATAAACTATTTGTTAATTTTATTTGTTTATAAATTATTATGACATGTTCTTTTTAGTGTTAATGGTGATGTGCGTTTCTTTGAGCCACGGAGCCCGGACTCAGTCAATGTGCTTCAGACTGTAAAAGGACTGACAGCTTTGGACATCCACCCACAAGCAAACCTGTTCGCATGGTGAGTCCCAGACTATAACATAGTAACGGATCTAGACATCATTAGGATTTAGATATCATTAGGATGACTGAGAGAGGGTGTCACTAAAATGGATAAATCATAGCTACTGTGAGTCCATTAGCTGTATTAGGCAACAAGTGTGTATTTAGGTAAACCAGGCTGAAATTACTGATGGGCTTGCATAGTAGTTAAGAGTATATACAAAATTGCAGTTCTCCTGGGCTATTTCAAGGCTGTAGTGGTGAGTAACTTTCAGTTTTTGTCACTGGAAGAGACCATGTTGATTTAATGGTGAAGCACATGGGTAGCTAATATACTAACAATATAGCCACCATATGTACAATTAGATTATTAGAATTATACTTCTACTTTACTTTGAATTCAGAAGCCCATGGAATGATTAAATTTTACCTTCCTGATATGATTCAAGTCCTTTGTTGATGAAATGGTGATTTAATTTTATTGCATATGACTTCATTCATTTAAGATATTTTACCTGTCTGACTACTGGCCTCTTATTTCTTAGTAATATTGTCTTGTAAACCCATTCAAAGGCTGGACATATCTTCATTAATTAATTTTAGGCTGGTTGTCATAATGATGTGAGATTCTTCTATATTATATTCCCCTCCAAATTACACCGTACGCAGTATTATATCTATTTAAAAACATACTTGACTATTGCTTCTCTCTTTGTCTTTTTCTCTTGTGCAGTGGCTCAATGAACCAGTTTATTGCAGTGTACAACTCGAATGGAGACGTGATCAGCAACATTAAATACTACGACGGCTTCATGGGACAGAGGATTGGTGCTATCAGCTGTTTAGCCTTCCATCCGTACTGGGTAAACTGCTGTCTACATATCTGCCTATTTCTGTTGTTATTTTTGTAAAGAATTTATATATGTATTTGTTTTCATTTCTGATTAAAACAGAACATTACAAAAATACAGAATCGAACAGTCTTAACCAAAAAAATTCAAATGAAATCAAGTGTATGGGTTTTCACAGGTCCTCAAACCCAAAATTTAATCTAAAATCTAAATTGTTTCCAGATTACTGTGATGTGATCATTGACAACCATTAGAGTGGTTCTCAAACATTTCACACAAAGTACCAATAGAGATAGTATTTGGCTTTCAGAGTACCACCAGATCCACTATATCAGGTTTAAAATAGACTAAACCTGGTCTAAAATGAATCTCAACCATGAATAATGTAGTTCATAATAGTGATTAACCTAAAAACATTAAATGTGCCTTATCTGATTTTTATCGTCTTAAAAAACCAACAGAACTAACAGAACTAGTTAATTTAAAACTGTTTGTATTCCTGTCTTACCTTTTGCATCCTAATTATTCACCACAATGAATTTTTAAGCACTTTTCACAACTTTCAGAGACTAGAGCTCTGTGAACCCACAGTGAAGCTAACAACTTGCATGCTGACACGCACTTCCTGAATTTACTGCAGTCCCTATGCCTAAAATTGGGTGTAAAATCTTGAAGTTGGACAATGATATAAACTATAATTGTAACTTCCCCAGCTTGGTTGCTTATGGCTGTTGAAAGGTACAGTGACCACAGAGCCTGTTACTATGAAGTATGATTTGGATTAACAGTACTTTCCTGATGCTGAATGCCCAAAACACATTAACTCTCCTAATGTCGCATTTAGGCTTGTTGCCACGGCGCTAGCATTAGCTGATTTCTATATTGCTGCATTAGCAGGCTGGCAGGCTTCACATTACATTACATTGCATTTGACAAATAAATGTGATAATATGAAATGAACTCTGCATTTATGATCCATGAATGTACAGGGACAAGGGAAGTTTGAATGTAAAATGCACTTTAAGACTTTTTTAAATTGTCAAAGAACTGCTCTTTCTTCCAACATGAAAAATCTACTGAATCAAACATTTCATATTTTAGGAAGTTCATAAAAAGGCTTACAGGGAAATATTCAGTCAAGATGCGTTTCTTAATCTTGGATATTTTGGTAATTTATTTAAAAAACCTGTTCTATTAAGCATTTGCTTTTAAATCTTACACATTTTAGTTCCTATATTACATGTTTGACTGATCCTTTTTTATTAGTCTGTCTCCATCGCCAATGCTCAAAATGCTTTGTTCCACCTTGTGATGTCATGTAGTGGTAGTTTTCAAGTTAACAGCTCCTTTTACCTTTTGTTCAGTAAAACTGGCAATCCCAGGACTGAAATCATCCAAATGATTCTAGTGAAGGTGTATTTGAAAACACAGGGGAGTGCTTCTTGTATTACCACATGACATCTCAAGGTGGAAAAGAGTGTTATCTGTTTGAGAGAAGAACTCAGCCTAAATATGCAGGATTTGTGAGTTAACATGTGTGAATTAAATAAAACACAACTTAAGGTATGTTTTGATGAAGAAACAACATAACACTGATTGGAAAAAACTGTGATGTGGGCCCTTTAATAAACAATTTATTCATTGTTAATTAAGTATTTCTTTATGCAGAATTAAGGTATTATAGAAAACATGACTGTCCTCTACCTCAGTTTTGACAACTGTATAAATATAGTGCTTAAGTCTGAGTGACCAGTTGTCTTGTCAGCGTCCTAACTGTGTTCCTCTCTCTCCACAGCCTCACTTGGCGGTGGGCAGTAATGACTACTACATGTCCATCTACTCAGCAGAGAAGAGACTGGAGAGGAGATAACACACACCAGCATTCACCCCCAACCAGGGCTGTGCAATGAATTTTAATTGAGAATTGAATCAATTATCAGCTTTGGGATTTCAATCGTGAGGTCTACAGCCAGTCAGTAAAAGCATGTGGTTTGGAGTTCAGACTTTGGACAAAGAAATCGGACTATATTTTTGTTTTGTTTTAAATGGCAAGGTTTGTCTAGTTTATGTTGAAATTAAGGTTGAAAGCCATTTTTATTTGTTTTTAATAAGACAAAAATCAAATCAGAAATTGTCATCGATGAAGAAAAAAACATCTTGTAATTTTTTTTGTCCAATCGCCCAATCCTACCCTGCAACCACCCCAGTGTCCCATGATCTCATTTTCCCAAATTATGACTGGAGACCTGACTCTGAGCTCCGGGATGTAAATTATATTTTTGTACATATGCAATTACTCCCAACCTGAATGTTCAAGTGATGGCTGCTGCAAAACATGAAACTTGTGCTACAAAAGACTCTCTATACATACTATATATAAAATTACCTTTTCATTGTTTATTCATATTCTTATTATGGAGCTAATGATTGTAGACTTGGCCATGCTGCAGGCTGTGTATATATAAATAAGTCTATACAGAAGAGGACAGAAGACAAAGGATTTATTTTAAAAAGAAAGAGAGAAAGACTGTTGCATCGCAGCTAGTGTCACTACCTTGGACTTGAAAACACCCTCCATGCAACCTGTAAGGGGCACATTTTTGCTGGACCTCAAAATGTGCATTCGACAGCTAAAAAGGACAGATATAGCCTTCGCTGCACCTTCAGATAGACAAAAACAGACTGGGTTCTGTCTTGAGTGGTGCATGTCACCCTTGAATGAGTATGCGTGTATGTTTCAGCACATATTAGCACAGTTCACTTCCTTGTTCATTGTCTCCAGCGTGCCAAATTTTCTTTTTCCTTGCTAACACCAGGGCCAATGGCTTTTTGTTGTTTTTGGTTATTTTGAGACATACTACCTGTTATAAGGGAAACTGTATCCCGAGGTGGTTAAGGTAGCTGGCTAAGAAAGAAAAGTGTTACGCTTACAAGAATGGTACTTCTGCAAAGCAATAATCATGTATTCTAGGACCTAGCTTCATGCCCCTTCATGTCAGATAACACAGCACTTGAATGCAAATTTAATCTCAAAATGTGTTTGATTCAAGCAGCCATAAAGCAATATAAAAACTACTTTATGTTTTGAGTGGCACATACAATAGTTATTTTCGTTTTAATAAATAATAATGCCGTTATTGATCTTTCCACTGTAAACAAATGAATTAGTTATGTATTTTATTTTGGTTTTATTGTTTGGTTTTGAATTTATTTGAAAAGGAACTAGCAGGAAGATGGTTACAGGTAACATCTGATCAGGGTCATGTCACATTGGATTTAAAGGTATACTGTGTAACTTTTCTGGTGGACGGGTCCATCATCTACTTGTCTTTATGGTTTATTGCATTGCCTGAAATGTTCCACAATATGGCATTAAAACATCTATTTAACATAGCTACGAAAGTGTATTAACTTTCCAAAAATACCTTGAACCTCCATTCATACGGTGAGCAGCTATGTTCACCACAGATCTGACAGATTTTTTATTTTTATTTTTTTCCAATATGCTTACTACTTTACACATTTTATATACATACAAAGGACATTAAATATATAGTAAAATATATGTAGCAAAGAAAAAAGTTATGTAACTACAAATGTCACATTCTATATTCAAATCCTCAAAGTATCCACCTTTTGCTCCGTCGAAAAATATTATGTAGTGTTATTTAAGATTTTTCTTTACTACATAATTCCATTTATCTTGTTTCATATATTTGATGTCTTCCGTACATACATAAAATGTAGAGAACAGTAAACATATGCAAAAAACAAAAAAACATTGAATGTGAATGAGATGATGTGCCCAAATTTTGACTGGTAGTGTATACCTTGGCCTGGTGACATCATCTGCTTGTCTCCATGGAGATAGAGAAATTTAATGTCATATTGTGGAATATAACCCATGCAAAGTTAAGACATCTCCATGAATGCAAGCAGATGGTGGACCATTCTCCAAAAAAGTTACACAGAGTATCTTCAAAAGGAATAAACATGTATGTCAATTGAAACAGTTGATTATAATACCCAGTCTGATGTCCCCTTGTACAACCCTGCAATTCCCTGTGTCACTGTGGTGCTGCTTGTCGCTATAATTTCCTTGTGATATCAAAATGACGTGCCTCTCCTTCAGCTTTGCTTCTGTAACTTTTTTATTCTTAATCGTTCTGTTACGTAATTTTGTGTTTTTAACTCTGCTTTTTCCGTTGGTAGGCCTTGACTTGAGTAAGATGGGGGCAGCAGGACAGACAGACTAGTATAATTATTTATGCTACTGCAATGGGCTTGTCTCTTGATTTCCCCCAAAGTTTAAACAAGAATTCACAATTTGACCAAGGTTAGTCCAAACTGACACTGACCTTTCACCAAAATCAGAAATGTCTCCAAAACAATACTATACTACTTTGTGTTGAGTTTTTGGAGAAAAAGAAGGAAAAGACTTAAAGTAGTGAGAGAGGAAACATAAAAACAATCAGGGTTGTCTGGCTGTTGGCTGCTTTGCTGATTGTGGTTCTGAGACGGAGATGAAATAAACCAAATACCACACTGGACACTCTACTGTCTCTGAATCTTTCTATGGAGTAGTAGTGGTATATATTGCATTATTAATTATTAATATTGCGGTATTGGTCAATGAAAGAAGAAAAAGAAGAGATCTATTTGACCAACATTGTTTTTTTGGAAATCAAAATGTAAAAATGACTAGATTTTTGTCATGATTTTATATTTTTGTCCTGAAAATGGTGTTCATTTAGTTTTTTATTTTACAGTTTGACTAGTAACTGAACACAGTTTACAGTTCATGTTAGTTGAAATATTGCAGTAATATAATTTGGTAATACTAAAAATGGCTATGGACTATCACATATGTTTCTGATACTGTGCAGCCCTAGTTACAGAATATAAGGATAATGTGTCCTCTTTTGGTCTTAGTTTAGTCTCAGACTAGTTTTTATTTTATTACAATTAATGTAGGCTGAAATATTACAATAATATAATTTGGTAATACTAAAAATGGTTAAGTGCTATCACATATTTTTCTAAGATTGTGCAGCCCTAGTGTGGATGGTACAGGCAGAGTAAGAATTTTATGCTAGACATTTTACAGGTGGATTGTAATGCAAATATTTAACAAAACATAGGATATAAAGACATAAAAATATAAACTAGATCTAAACAAATTATTCACATTGGACAAAATTTTAATTTATATTACGCTATTTTCTGAACTATGTTATAATATGTGTATATGTTTCCTTATCATAAACATTCCTGGAGTTGTGTTTTGTTTCATTCACATGTGGTTGGCACACAAAATCCTACAAATTTTGGCTGAGTTCCCTGAAACAGAAAACTCTCTGTTCCACCTTGTGATGTCATGTGGCAATAAAGAAAGTGCTCAGCTGCATGTTTAAACTCCATACACCTTCACTAGGTTCATTTGGATAATTTCAGCCCTGGAATTGCCAGTCTCCACTGAACAAAAGGTCAAATGTAGCTCTTAACATGTGTCATGACATCACAAGGTGGAACAGAGCATTTGGGGCTTTAGAGATGTAGACAGACTAATAATAAAGGATTACTCAAACATGTGTGAATGAAATAAAACACAACTCTGCATCTCTTTTTGAGGAGATAATAACACGCTATGGCAAAGCTCACAAGAGCCAGTTTATCTTAATATAGGAACTTTAACCAAATATGAGTTTGTAATAAATTTCTTTAAAGTAGTATTTTACATTACTTGAATACAATTTTGAATATTAGCTACTTGACTACCAGATGACTGCAGTATTGGTCCTCCAGCTGTGATTCACATGGTTTAATGAAAGTGGTGGGAAGTCCAGTAGCTCAAACAATGCTGCGTCTGACAGTGCTTTGTGAAACAGGGGTCAAAGTTCAGCGGTCTGACGACTGCGTACATAGCAATCCTGTCTGCGTTACGACTACACCACACTTCACACACAGACACTGGCACACGTGTCAGGTGCATGTGTTCTGTGGGGACATTACTTAGGGCGCGTCCCATTTCTCTTCACATGCCTCCTTGATTCCTCATTTCAGAGAAAGAGCCATACAGGAGAGAGGTTGGTTATTTCCAGCTGGTTCTCCTCTCTCAATAATAATTATTATTATAATATACACAACATATATTCATATAACAAAGGACAAAGCAATAACACATTATATACTCTAAAGGAGGCGAGTGAACAGAAATGGGACACAGTCTCAAATTCATTTTATGCAGCCAATAGCCCTATAAGCCTTATCTTGCTACTGCCTTGATAACTATAACAATACCTTCAAAAGCTCTACACTTTATCATCTTACATCAACAATGCAGGTCTATCAAAAGTGATGTCCTTGGTATACACACAAGTTGGAGTCCCCACAAAACTTGCTAAAGATGTAGACACACACATATAACACACACACACACGCATAAAGCCAGTGAGGAGTCCAGGGGAGCACATTCCTGAGCGAGAGAGACGCGGGCAGTCGGGACATCCTGAGGAAACAACACTCACTTCCTGTCAAATTAAACCAACTCACTGCTGCTACTCGTGATAACTGTCTCCACCGAGGTACCACCTTTGGGTCCCCCTTCGTCCCGCCCACTGCACCCAAATCTACCACCCAAACATCCCACGAGCCTGCCATAGCAGTGCGCCTTCAGGACCGGACTGAAGCTGGGATTTTCATCTGTCAGGATGGGCCTTTTGTTGCTGCTCACCTCCATGCTCCTGTCCAGCGGTAAGGATACTGTCTAAACTCTCTAAATATGGTTTGTGAGTTTGAATATTATACGTGGTTAATATGTTGTCATATTTTTTTATTCAAAGATGTGTGGTCCTTGAGAGGGGTGGACGCTCAGAGCTGTAAGTACAAAACTTGGTTGCACTTTATTTTGATTGAATCTGCGGGTTTTATGTGCCGGAGTGAGGGTTAACCAAGGTCACTATTTCGTAATGTACTAACACGTTTAACACGAAGTCTTCAGACTAATTGGCCACATCAATATGAAATGTTTTAAAATGTCAAAAAATCAGGGATATAACAATACATACAAAAATAATTATTAGTCTTAATTGATTTAGTTATTCAGACATTTCCATATTTTCATTAAAGACGTTCACTGTCTAATGTGGGGATATTGTAAAATCTCTATATTTCATTCCACAATAATCTTTTTCTTATGAATATTTTTGTATGTGTTTAACCCATACTGAACCTTTCCGACCTGGAGTTCCAATAAGAGAAAGGAGGTATACTATGTTAAAGGTCCTATATTGCACAAATTTTACTTTTTTGAGCTTTATGACTTGTTGTTATGTTATTACCGCATCAAAAACATACCTGGAATTGAGTTGGGTAAACCTTTATTTGAATTAATCTATCTACATCCCCCAAGCTCAAAATGCTCTGTTCCACCTTGAGATGTCATAAAGGTAGTCCAAATGAGTCTAGTGAAGGTGTGTGGAGTTTAAAAACACTTCCTGTATTAACACATGAAATCACAAAGTGTTTTCTATTTGAGAGAAAAAACTAAATTTGTGATCAATTTGTGCATTAAACATGTGAGAATGAAACAACTCCAGGTATGTTTTTGATGAGGAAACAACTTTCCAACATAGCTCAGAAAATTGCATAATATGGACCCTTTCACCTCACATGAACCATCATATTTATTAAATGTGAAGCACACTTTGACAATATAGTCTGAAGATTTAGTTTAATTGTATATTTGGTTAGTTTTTTCTGTTAGACACAATTAGTAGAGATTATGACAAAGTTTTTGCATTTGGAGCCTTTGGGAGAGCCAGAAGTACACATAAACTTGGTATCAGTGAGGTTGTCTATGGGAACTTCCTATTTGATTATCCTCTGTATTTGGTCCTTGGCTGCTGTTGAAGGTGACGTTTTGGAAAAGTTGTTGGGAACATGTTTTGAAACAGTGTCACACGCCTCTCTGTGCGAAGTCCCTTTGTGGAAGTCATTAGAGGCTCTGCACAATCTGAGTGAAGATAGAGGTGAACACTATCAAAACATTAGATCGAGATTAGACTTTTTAATGCTTGTCTCCTACATTTAAACTATTTTCTGTTGGCTTTAAAGAAATTGGTATGGTTTGTTTTGTAACACCTATATCAACACCCCTGAACTGATTTACTTTTTCTTTTCTTTTTTCTGACGAGATATCAGCCGGTTGCACTTTGTAGAAACTGTCTGACCTCGCAGCGTTAGAATTCCTTTGCTCTACTGTAGGCGGGTATTTTTTTAATTTAACCAATTGCTGCTATTTGGTCGTCAGGTATGTAATGTCCCACTAACAGGGCTAACTGGTATATTAAGCTTTTCCCAAATCCTGTAGGAAGAAGGGTAATAATGTTTCCCCTTGATAAAATTCACCAAACTCTCTCGGGAATTGTTGCCAACACAGAATGTATGGCTCTTCACTGATTGGCTGGTGCCTGAACTCACACTTTCGGGATTTTTGCGAACCGTCTAGTGTATTCCAATTCCTGACATAGTGGAGAGAAATGAAATTGAGCGGAGGCACTAGGCGGCGCCACCCTGGCTACATGGTCTTGTTCTTGATCATAAACTTAACTATAGAGAAACTATTACCTCACTATTTTTAGCATTTCTTGTTGTGAATTTGTCGTGTGGACCAGTTTTAATTGTAGTTGTTTTGTAAATGATCCATATGATTCTAGTGAAGGTGTATGGAGTTCAAAAACACAGTGGAGCACTTCCTGTATTACCACATGACATCGTAAGTGTTTTCCATTCTAAGGAATATATAGGATTTGTGAGAATGAAACAAAACACAACTCTGGGTGTGGGTGTCATGTTTGTGATGAAGAAACAACATTATAACATGGATCCAAAATGGGTCCTTTAAAATACTTGGCTCATGATCTTGTCCTTGATCACAAACATAACTAGACAGCCTATTACCTTCCTACTTATTGTTTTTTTTTTCTTGTGAATTTGTCATGTGGAGTAGTCTTGTTTTCACTTTTTCATAACTCCTAACTAATTCAACCCCACTTATTGCTAAAAACGAAATGAAATCTTTTAAAATACCCATTCCATGATACACACTCCTGGTTTTGTATATGCCTCACCATGCGTACACAGGGTTTTCGGTCCTCTCCTCCTCCCAGAGCCTGTGATTGATGCCTCAGTGTAGTTGATGTTGTCCCTCCTCTGTTTGTTTACCTCACACAGCCACAGCAGCAGACTGGTGTGAGCTCCATCTGCTACAGCGGCTGCTCAGGGCTCATTACACAAACTTTAGAAACTCCACTCAAAGGTGATTTGCTTCAAAACATTAGATTAGTATCACCTGAATATGTATGTGTTTAATAATAGTTATCATGGCATTGTCTGCTATAATAAAGGTCCAATATTACGCTAAATTTACTCTTGTGATCTTTAAGCCATGTTAGAATATTGTTACCTCCTCAAAAACAGACCTGGAGTTGTATTTTTTTCCCCTTAATATTAGTCTGTATACATCTCCAAAGCTCAAAATGCTCTGTTTCACTTTGTGATATCATGAAGTGGTAGCTTTCGAGTTAACAGCTACCTTTTACCTTTTGTAGAGATTGGAATTTCCAGGGCTGAAATGATCCATATTCTAGTGAAGGTGTATGGAGTTTAAAAACACAGTGGAGCACTTCCTGCATTACCATATGACATCACCAGGGGGAACAGAGTGTTTTCAGTTTGAGAGATGAATTCCACTTAAATATGCAAGGTTTATGTGTCAAAAAATCAAACAAAACACAACTCCTTGTATGTTTGTGATGAGAAAATAACATTGTAACATAGATCAATCAGAAAATAGTGTAAAATGGGCAAGGTCCATAAATATAACTTAATTTGATATTTTTTGTTTTATTTATTTATGCATTTGGTGTAAGTACAAAGGGGTGTAAATTGGTCAAAGTAACAGTATTATCATAATTTAAATGAAGGGTGTGAATAGGTGAGAATTGCTGCTTTTGAAAGAAAATTCAAAAATTATGATCCAAGAAAAGTTGAACATTATCAGTGTTTGTTTGGGATTGGCACCACAACACATCATTAATCTTATGGCATAAAGTCCTTTTAACTGAAAATAATTACGTCTTATGGGTTTTCTGAAGCTATTATGAAATAATTACTTCACTTCCCTTTTTTTATTTTTCTCAACAAGAAAGACAATGAACTTTGTGACTTTTTGTATAACCCCAGTAATTTTATAGCATAAGCATAAACACCAAATCTGCAATCTTTCAGTTCCACTAAAGAATTCTTGTCTCTTGTCCTGCATCTCAAGTTTGAACTATTTTATAATGTTACGATGTAATTTGAAGGCAACCTGTGGATGAAAACAAAAAGTTAAATGGGAGGGACTGCATTTCAATAAGACTTTTGACTTTATCAGTGTAAGCTTTACTAATGATTTTATTTGTTAGGAGATTTATGTTTGGAAAATACTGAAATGCAAGATATTGCAAGATAAATATTAAATGACTTCTTAAATATCACTGTTTCTATCCAATGTGTCGTTTAGTCGTTTAGTTTTACGTTTAATAACCAACACCAACTGTTACTTCTGAATCAGGCATACATAGCTAACTGATACACATGGATTGTTATTGATGACCAAAAATGGTAGAAAACAGGAGTGCAGGAGTGACTAATTTTCTTCCATATGCATTGTTTTAGCGCCTGTCTCACACCCAAATGATGTCAGGAGTCTGTGCTAACACAAACATATCAGCTTCACCTGCTGCCCACAGAATGGAAACTGCTAACAGAGGCTACCACGGACTAACTTTTCCAGCTTTTTGTTCAAATGGGAAGTGAGGAATAGGAAATGCCAGGTCTCTTAAGCACAACAGTGGCTGACGAGGAAACTTCCTGATTGTCATACATGTGACCATGAATCAGATAATATTATAGTGTGAGCATGATTTAAAAAATGCATTTGTCATCGCAAAAGAAAGAAATAATGTTACTTTAGAAGGATTTTTCACATATTTTCCTTAAGGTTTTTTTAAAGGAACACTTTATTGTCCCCATAGGGAAATGTGTTCATGATCTTATTACCTTAGCTGCCGCCATATTGTTGTGAGCAGCTTTGTTTTAGTTTAATTTGATATAATTTGAATTTTAAAAAATGTATTTTTATTTTAAAGTCTTTATTGTATGATTGTGTGACTATATGATAACAATTTTGAATGAGGGTGGACCTTATGCTACTGTTAAATCAGACATGTTTTACTCTTTTGGCAATTTTTGTATGTGCTCTTAATATTATTACTATTATTTATTTGTTTGTGAAAAGTGAAATTATTTAAATTGTAAAAAAAAAAAAACCTACTTGAAAACAGTCACTCACCATGTATATTTTTGTGAGTGGGCTTGCCTCTCCACAAACCTAACTCTTCTGGCCTGGAGAAGGGCCTTCACTTGGAGAATCTCTTGGGGGTATGGTTTTAATTTTCTGATTCCATGGAATCATGCAGCTGGTGTGGCACTTACAGTTACTTGGTACACCCAACAGAAAGTCAAATCAAACAATGAAACTGTCATTGGTATGAAAAATAAGCAGGTCAACCGGTCCTCTCTGTATGTCTCTGTTTTGTCCCTTCTTAGTGTTCGCCATCCGCTCCATCTCTCTGTCTCTGGAGCCTGGTGAGGACGTGACCCGGGACACTAACGTCACAGTGCGGTGCACCGCGGTGGTGAGCACTTCAGGACTCCAGCCTCTGAGCAGAGAGTACAACATCTCCAAAGATGGCACCACAATTTACTCCAAAACCACCAGCAGTGAAGAGGACTTACTGTACCCCCTGCCCCATGTCCGAGTGTCCCACACGGGCAAATACATGTGCAAGATCAGCATCGAGGGCAAGAGCCAGAAGAGTGAGGTGCGCAGGCTCAGAGTCACTGGTACGAGAGAGTCACTGTCAGTTCTTTTTGTTATTCTGCAGTATTGACATTGAATGTCAATGTTATTATTGTTGTCATCTACCCTCTCAAACTTATATTGAGACTCACTCAAGCATGTTTGAGTAATTTTGAGTCTATACTTACTTGGTTCTAAGGTTTAGTTTTACTGATGAGATTCAGCAGCATTGTGTTGTCATTTTTGCACCATTGAAAAAAAAAATCTGCTTGCTAGTGTGAACTGTAGGTGTATTAATGCAATTTTGGTCCCAGACTTTTTTTCTTGGAAGGCTAAAATTAATATCAGTGATATTTTGATATTATGGTTAAATTGTTATCAATAATTGTGCTTTTTGGGGAATATAATGGTTTGGAGCTAATGACACAAAATGGAATTAAAATAAATAATCCTTATTACAGCATCCCTTCACAGGCCAAGTTTGGCACTTCAGGTACCTCTGGTATATACCTAAATATTGAATCAAATGTATTATTGGTGACCACTAAATACACTAAATGATTGTATCATATTGTTACACCATGGTATTCCATCATTTGTATCTAATACCATCTGTTCTTTTCCAGGTCTGTCCCCTCCAGTCCTCCAAGTTGAAAAGACCATGCTGAGTGAAGGAGAGGAGCTTAAGGCCAGCTGCACTGCTCCTGGAGAAACTGGCGTTATTATGTTTTACTTTTACGAAGATGGTAAAGAGAAGCAGGAAGAACGTGTAAAAACAGACCATGTGGAGGTGGCGTTCCCCCTCAGTGGCCCTGGACACCACACCATAGAATGCTCCTACAGGGTCCTCCTCACCCCCGACTCCATCCTGTCAGAGAAGAGCCACTCTGTGCGTATCTCAGTCAGAGGTGAGGGCTCAAAAACTACAGCCAGATTGCATTATTAATTGTGTCCATGCAGATAGACTATTTTAATGCCATGTAGAACCTTCATGACACATCCATGCAGACAACCGGGTGGCACACCCTCCACCCAAAACATTACATTGAAAAAAACAATCTACAACTGCTTATACAAATTGAGCAGAAAATTTGGTCTCATATTGATTTTTTTTATACCCACTACAGAGCTACCCTTCGTACCAGTCCTGGACATCTTCCCTCAGTACGAAGTGTATGAGGGGGACCAGCTGAGCATATCCTGTGGAGTTCAAGACACTTATCATCATTTTACCTCAGTGAGTGTGTATCTGAGCCAGGGCACTAACCTGCTGCAGCATGGACAGACAAAAGTAAACCACACCATGAAGGTTTTGGCCAGAGATGCAGCAGAGTTTGAGTGTCGCTTAGCCGCTGGAAAGGTGGAGAAAGCCGTGACCAAGGCTGTCCCTGTCACTGGTGAGTATATTTGGTATCATTATCGGAATCCTCTTTGCCATTGCTTTGCCAACTTCTCCTGCATATATATTCTAGGAAACAGTCTATCACAAAATTATTGATATTGCTATATACTGACTGAATACTGAAAACTGACTGAAACATTTATTAATATTGCAACAAAATAAAAAACAATATCATGAAGGTTTTATAAGTACTCATTTCAAACCTCTATTGAGTCATACATATTTTTATTGTTCTTCTCCCCAGAGCTGTTTTCAGTGCCCACACTGACCATGACTCCAGTGGAGGTTTTTCAAAAAGAACTCATGAAACTCATTTGTAAAAGTGATGAGGTTGCGTCTAAGCGATTGTCCAGTGAAGACCTGACTTACTCCATTGACCCTCATCAGATGCACCTGGTGGAGAAGGACAGAGGGGTGTTTTCTGGAAAAGCTTTAGCCGTGGAGTTCAATTACAGCTGTAGGGCCAGGGCCAAGAACATTGAGAAGCAGAGCAGGATTCTCACTGTTCGCCCAAAAGGTAAGTTTTTAGAATATTATATTGTAGGGATGGGATGAGATGAGATACAATTTCCACAAAACAAGATGAGACACGAGATTGGATCTACAAGAATGAGACATTTTGGCATTGTTTAGGCTATAATAAATTTATTGTGCAATCCAGTTCCCAATTTTAGCTTCACCATTTTTGATTTACTTTAATATTTCTGCTGTCATTGTAGCACTGTTTTTGGGACAAAATGTAACTAGCTAGTACTCTCTTTTTAATCCAATCCAAATGTAAAAATGTGGAGAGAATGCATGTGTGCACAATCTTGTGGCAGATCTTATAGCACAAGGTCTTGTCCCATTCCTATTATGTTGTTTAATTGAGTTGGTTCTCCGCTTGGGGGTCAGAGATCAATGATTTTATGAAAACTCTTAATTAAGCCTTTGACACCCTACGTATGCAGTGGTAAATGTAGATTCTAATTTGCTGTCTTACCATTTACCAGGCCTATGTCTTAAAAGTGAAATCAAGCATTAGATAAGGCTAGTTTATAAGTAGCATATTTTTGTGAATACCAATAGATGTTTTATGAGGTTCTCAGCTACACAAATTTAAGAGCCGCTGCTTTAATCCGCAATCAGATGTACACGTAATTAATCTATAAGTGGCAACAATATTAATTATTTAAAGGAAGAATTAGGATAGATTAATTTATTTCCTGTTTAAAAAAGTTCTTTCCATAAATCATATTGTTGCTAAAAATTCTGAACTTATTCCCATGTCTCAAAGGGATCAGATTTTTAAAAATGCATTTCTACATTTTTCACACTGAAATATTTGCATTGTATGTATTGTAAGTATGTTTTTTTTCCATTCTAAGTGACCAATATTCACCTGTTTCTCTGCTCCTCTTTAGTGGCGGTGTCTGTCCCGAAGATCTCCGTTGTGGATAGGGCTATTATTGGTAAACCCTTTAAGATTCGCTGTAAGTCTGATAATGGCAGCCTGCCCATAAACTACACCCTGATGTTCAAGTACGAGGTTGTTGCCATGGTGACAGTGAAGGTCCCGTCTGAGGAGGCTCTGTTCAATGTGACAGTGTACAAATCCGAAGACATCAACAAGTTCATATGTGAGGCAACCAATCGCCGCTCAGGTTTGGGTCCGCTCAGTGGCAACCTGGATGCTACTGTCATAGGTGAAACTACTACAATGTAGTTTTCTTCTATAATTTTTTCATCAGTTATGAAATTTTAATTACTTTTCAGACTGTTCTGTAGTTCTCTACATAACATAATATATAATAAGAAATGACAGTGCACACTATAATATCATGAATGCCCTTTCCTCTGCAGAGCCTCTGTCTCTGCCACTGTTGACAGTCATCCCTCCCCCGCCTGAGATAACAGAGGGCTCAAACCTCATCTTCATCTGCAGCATCAGAGGCACGCCCCCGGTTACCTTTAAAGTCTATCGCTCTGGTTACGACCTGCCGCTGTTTACCAAAACTTCTGCCGAAAACAACACTAGCTTTGAGATCCACGGTCTGGTCAAGGATCACAGTGGGACATACTACTTTGAGGCCCTCAACCATGCCAACAACATTGTCAGAAGTAACTCAATCAAAATAGAGGGTGAGCACAAGTTGGATTATACTTTTATTTACATATTTCCTGTCTTACATCATTGCAGGCTTTTAATCGTTTTGTACTTTTTGAGTGCCTCCATTTTTCAGCTTTAAATTTAGTACACTTTAAAGCTACAATTTGTAATCAGATTGGCCTACCCACCTCTGTTGTATTCTCACATATCACTGCTAGGTGCTATCTACGTTACTTCTGCCTGATAGTGTGCCAGCTTTGGCTTGAGAGAGGCACGGTGGCTGAGTGGCTAGAACCCACATTTCACAGCAAGAAGTTTTCGCATTCAGTCACCTGGGCCTTTCTGTGTGGAGGTTGCATGTTCTCCATGTTTGGGTGGGTTTCCTCCAGGCACAGAGGTTTCTCGCATCAGTAAAAAACATGCAGATGGAGATGGGTCTCGGCATGGCACTGTGACACCGAATGCTTCTGATGAAGTGCCCCAGCATCAATGGCATGGAAGGATGGGTCAAATTCAGAGAACAATTTCCCTACATGTGCCATAAATGTAACCTGACTTGTAGATGGTAGCTTCAAACGCTCTTATATAAAGATATGCGTTGTATGAGAAAATATATTGTATTAATGAGGTTCTTAACAATACCCAGCCCTATAACTTAGGCTCCCACAGCAATCACAGATGATTTCCTGACTGCTGTTTCCTCCTCTCTCCTCCACAGTGCGCTTGGCAATGTGGAAGAAGTTAGTGATCGGGAGCTTCTGTCTGCTGGCCCTGTGTGTCCTGGTGGTGGTCTGCGTTCTCTGCTATAAAACTCAAAGAGGTAGACAGACCTACAGCCCTCCGTCTGTGCCCTCTTAATCTCACTATGTACGAACCAGACATCAACCTTCCCCTCCTCTGCTACCTCTCTCTTTCCCATCTCCTTCTCCCTCTCTCATCTTTGTCTCTTATTGTAGGTAAAAAGAAAGGAGCCTCTGAACTGTCAGTGTGAGTTGGAATCAGTATTTATTTAATTGAACTGAATGAATTTTGCAGATAGAGTAGCTTAAAGGTGGACTTTGTAAATTTTCTGGTAGTGGGTCCACCAAATGCTTGTCTCTAAATATTTATATATGTTGGGTGATAGGGATAGAAAATCAGGTTATTTTTTTGTTTGAGACTTTTATAATAGTCTGATTCAAAAGTATGCTAAACTTTAGTTTTGAAACAGATTGTATGGAAACAACTTGTTTGTTGCAGAATGTAATTTCATGTCATTATTATTTATAGAAAGCCTGCATACCCTAAATCAGATGAGACTTTAACAATGAATCTAACCCATGAAACTCCGGTTTATGACACGCCCACAGGTAGCCCACTGTTTTACTGTTTACTGTTGTTCACGTCCACATTAACAATTCTTAAGTAGTTTTCTAACATGCATGCAACATTGTCCTACTAACCCCATCAAAAAGTTGGGATAATGTGTTTTGCAAAAATCTAATTATAAACCATTCTCAGACATATTGAGAAGTATACGTTAAACCAACTGTATGTAAGTAAACATTACAAATATTTTCAGTAAATATATTAACTCAGTGTCACTGGACTGGATTAAAACTAGGAGTTGTCAGTTGGCATCACATTCATTTGTCCATTACGCACAGTATCCCCACTTTTGAGAAAAGCACGTTGAATAAAAACAGCACTGTAAACTTGAACTTTCTTGAGAAATACATTCACCTAGATGTGGCTTTTGCATGAACTAATTATTTTTTCTATTGTTGAAAGTAGCATCTGTAGTACTACAATCTGGAAATTTAGATTATAGGTAGTAGTTATGTTGTGCTAGTACATTGTTGTTGCAAGGTTCTTAGACAGCTCTATATGATCTTGTTGCAGACGCAGTGCCAGGCTATGAAGGCATAGAGGGGAGAGTGACCAATGGGACGAGAGCTAGCGTGGCGTCGCTACCTCCTAACACGAGCTACAGTGTGTCTGCTGCAGTTTAACTCACAAAAAGATGGATCTGAACTTTATTTTGTAAATGACTGAGAACTAAATGGGAAGGATCATAGCAACTGGACTCTACTTGGCTTTTGGACTCTGTCAGAAGAGGCATGCTGTAAACCAAAAAGACCTGTTGTTCCCTCTCCCCTCCACAGGCTTCTTTTGTACATAACTATTTAAACCCTTTGTCCTGTATTTCTGACTGTTCTGTTTTCTGTGCTCCATGTTCTGTTCACATTTTTGATATTACTTGCCAGAAAATGTACTATGCTTTTCTGGGGACCATTCAGTCTCTGTTGTATTATAATTCATACACTATTTATTTTTTATTTGTGTTACTTCTCTGAGAGTTCGCACTTACTTCACTGTCACTGGTTAAATCCATGTGTCAATCACTAAAGGTATGCCCGCGGGTGACAAATAGAAGGTAGATAATATTTGTGTCTAAGAATGGAACTACATAAAGCACTTATACACAATGTTAGAATATCAAGTAGGCCTGTCACGATATATCATGACTATAGCTTTAATTACCTTATCGTTCAGTTTATAAAAAGTTGGAGCAATATATTTTGGGACTCAGTATCTATTGTATGTACAATTTCTTTGTAAAAGTGGGCAGATTTGTGCTATTTTAGTGGTAATACAATAGATTAGATACAAAAGATCTGAGCTGTAGAAGGTTGAATAAGTGACTTGTATGGCTAATTATTGGTTGATTCTGTTATTTATCTGTTGCAGCTCAGGCCTTTTAATGATACCGTATATTTAAAAATGATTTGCTGGGATTATCTTGCCAATGTGTCAGTGGCATAAATATGCAATATCTCTCTGTAGCAATATATAATTTGTTATCATGACAGGCCTAATATCAATACAATACTACAATACTCAAGTATGTCGGTATGTTTTCCAGTATGGATGTAATTAAGTGAATTTTATCATGTAAAAGCAGTTAAAGGCACACTATGTAATTATTCTGTCAAGCACCTATTTGTCACCATAGAGATGTTATTGCTTTGCCTTGAATGTTTCACAGTAAACCTATCTAGCTCCACACAGATAACCAGGCCTAGTTACTTCTGTGGAGTGTTTAATTCCATATTGTGGAATATTCCAGGCAAATGGAGACAAGCAGGTGGTAGACTCCCCACCAGACATGTTACAGAGTGCACCTTTAATTCACATGTGTAGTTATTTAAATACAGTACAGTATTGGTTGTTTATTTATTTTTCGATTTCAGGGTCCATAGTGGCTGGGTGGTATGCAGAACAAACACTTTCATTTTGCACAATTATGCCTTGTTAGTTCTGATCAAGCCTTAATCTGATTTCCACAAACAGTCTGGCTCAGTTATAATCATTGTTAAAATATTGCTGTATAGTTCTTTTTACAAGAAATGTTTGTATATATTTTGCTTGATTCCACTGGCAAAAGAGGCACTTAGAATAAAGATTTTAGTTTTTATATCGTTTATTGCCTCTTATTCTAATCTAAGATATTCTCATATCGCTCTGTGTTAATATGCTCTGAAAAGGCCCAAGGACCACAGATTAAGTCCATGAAACGTATCCATTTCCTAAAACCTCAACAGAGACTTCCTTGAAATGTTGGAACAATAGAGTGAAGGAGGAACTTCCTATTTTGGCAGCGTGAATGCAAGAGTGGGCGGGGCTTAGGGACTGGGTTTGAATGCATGCAGCAGGTGGAGGAAATTAATCACATAAGACTTGGTAAAACTCTGAGTCAGATAACATAACCAGTGGGATGTTGTTTTGCCTGGACACAATGTGGTACTGTGTCTAATTTAAGTGCATATTGTGCTCAAGAATGTGGATTGAACTTTGTAGATTGACAGAAATACTTTATTGATCCACAAGGACCTGGACACAGTAGCTCACACATTAAAAAAAATCAAACAATGGTGAACAAAACTAAATCTAAAACAACAAAAAATCATGGAATCTCAACACAAAACTGATAAACTACAGCATACGAGAAAACATTGTTTTTGTTTACATCTGACTTTTCCACATGTGCGCAGTGGCTGGTAGGCAAAAAGTCAGTGGGGCTGCTCATTTGTGTTGACAGTTGCGTCGTGTATGTCTATCATGAGATAACTCATCTTATTTGGAAGTAGGTTTTGCATTTAATTGTTTTAGCATGACTTCATTATCTTACTCTGTCAATGAATGTTGAGGATCAAATACGTTACTTTGAAAAGTTAAAACTCGGCGATAACTGTTGATGATGTTAATGTTGTACTGTTGTATGACGATTGTTGATGTTGTATGCCGATAACTGACGATTTTGATGTTGAGTGTTGATGTTGGCTTGTTGATACGGATGCTTTTTGCCTACCAAAATGGCTGCTGCCCTGGAAGTGACGTCATAGTGTTTTCTCATATGGTAGGGCAGACTCCAAATACTTCAACCATTTCAAGCTTGTTAAAACACTCTTCTTGTAAATGTATTACTTATAGGCAGTAGTAACATAATTGGGTCCAGTGCACTTAAATAAGAACTGTAACAAGAGTTTTAGTAATTTATCCATATTATAAAATCTTAAATTATGCAATGTTTAATCTTAAGATCTAAAAATATGTATGTTATATTATATATCTTGTCTTGTGTTGTGTTAAATGATGTTGTGTAAATTAAGTATTTTTCTTGTGTCTTGCAGCGACGAGAGCAGTGGACAGGACCATTGTTAGTGTTTGGACTGAAAGACCACCACATGGTAAGCCTCTATATGCTTTTATATAAAAAGAGTTTATTAAGAAAAAATAATTCTCAATAAACTGTCTATTCATTATATATTGAGTCTTTCTTCATGCTTTATTAAGGATATGTAAATAGTATTTATTATAGGAATTACTTATGCACATGATTTTCATTTCAGTTAGTGAAGAGAACAGCGTAGTGTCCAATGAGCCTGATGTAGAGTACACTGAAGTGGTGCATCCACGCTCAGCAGATCCAGCAAGAGGTAAGCTTGTAGGAGCACTGCATCTTCTTTACTCTATAATGATTTCTCTGCAACCAAAACCACAAAACCATTTACTTATCCTTATAACCACATTCCCTGGTTGTAGATAAGGTAGACCAGTGCTTCCTGGGTGGGGTCTAATTGTAGATCATTAAAGAGTGTTCAGGTTTTTGGGATTTCCACCTCCACAGAGACTCTTAACAGGAAGTACTGAGCTGATAGCTGCTGTGCTGTGATATGAGAGAGATATGAGAGAAAGATGGTGGTTACACACTATGACCAATACTGAGCAGACACGTCAAAAACATTTTGACAAGACATTATGTTGACAATATAAACATGATATTTCCTATTTGTCTTGACAGCTCCACTGAAGAAAGGCACTGACACTGTTTACAGTGAGCTACAGAACTCTCCACATGGTGAGTTTCATTTTATCAGTAGTGGATAGAGTCCTGAAAATGTGCCCTTAAGTAAAAGTTACATGGTACTGCATAAAAAAATTACCCAAAGAGCTTGCTAACTGTTTGATTTTATTGTTTAGACCCAAGTGATTTTAAACCGCAATCTATGTATTCTGAGTTACAACCAATCAGAGAAGACGATGCAGTATTTTTAGATTTAGAAAGGATTGCACAGAGCAGTGTAGTGAGATTGTATCTGCTATGATTTAAAATGTAATCAAATCAGAAATGTAATGAAATTGGCTAGAATTATACCCAATTACTAGTACAAGTTTAAAAAGTCCTCTCACAAAAATACAATTAACAGAAAAATCTACTGTAACTTGAGTATGTGTTAGTTACTTTCCATCCTTATATTTATTGGCCAGTTTTAATAATAAAGTGACAAATAATATAACCCAAAACCAAAGCAGTTGGCTTTAAAAAAAAAAAAAAAAAAAAAAAAAGTAAACCTGTATCACACCAAGAAGGTCCCAGGTTTGATTTGAAGCTCTCCCTGTGTCTGGATAGGTTCCCTCTAATTAAGAGAACAGTAAAAATACACTATACTTTACCCTATGACGAAATGCTTGCTATATGTTAATGAACTTAGTCATTTGTTCCTTGGCTGTTTACATCGGTTGTGTTCAAATCTCATTGTGTGATATTTGTCCAAAACAATAGCTTTGTTATTTGAGACACATTTGGAGCATGCCACTTTTTATTCCCACATGGAGACATATCTTGTAGTACCCATCAGGGGGAGAGATAAGGACTGAAAACTCTTTTGGCCATAACTGTATCCTGTTTCTGCTGACTGGAACGTCCTGTTATTAGAACAACAGCCAAACTCTGCTTCTGTCCATCAGTGAGAGCTCTAATGTGTCCTTTCAGCAAAGACAAAGGGTGAATAGACATGGGTAAAGATATCCAATATATGAGCAAAACACTACACAGAGTTTAGAGTTGTTTAGTTATAGTTAATAATGCCTTAATGTATTGATGAGTACATGGGTATGAAATCCATGCATCAACTGACTAAAGTCCCAAACAAAATCAGGTATGCTTTTAATAATATTTACATCTTAATTTGCCTTAATAAAACATGAATAAAGTCTTAATTCATAATCGACAAATGATATTAAGAATGATTAAGTAAGGATTTAACAACCTTACACAACTACCTACTTACGGGCAGTGTTGTGCAAGTTCATTCAGTTTCATTAACTAGTTCAAAGTTCAGTTCACACAGTTTCAAAGTGAATTGTTCACGTTCATAGTTCACAATTTTAATTTTGAACTAGTTCAAAGTTCAGTTCATTTTGTTTTTAGGTGAGATATGTAAATGAAAGGCTGAACTTATTTTTCAAACTGACTTCTGACTAAACTATCACGTTGAAGATGGTTCATGTTTTCAGAGATCATACGTGTGCAGGTTTAGCACAGCTCTTTATTTCATAGTCATTTCACTCACTTTATTTATGTTGGTAACTTTATTTATTTTTGTGTTTGTCTTTTGGATACATGCACACTGAACTTTATGTTGCAATCATTGGGATACTCTGTATACATGCACCATGACGAAACCGGGATATTCAAAAAAAACCGATCATAACCGAGATACTGATGTGCATGTAAGCGCATTCATTGAATGGTACAGTGATCTCCAAGGAGGTGCCAGAGCTGAAACGTGGGACAGTGAGGCCGCAACTCCAGTGTTTGCACTGTCAGATGCAGCCTCGTCTCCTTACACACTCCTTACTCCTGCACAGCAACCTACATTCAGTTTGTCGATTAAAAATGAACGTGATCGACGAAATTGTTAAAGATCGATTAGTCAACTAATCACGCCCATCCCTATTTCACACTACATTACCCAAGATGCACTGCACAGACAAGTGCTCTCTGGTGAGGCTGTGCAGGAGGAGCCCGTGGGCAGTGAGTTACAGCGCAACATGCAGTTTAAAAAGAGTGAGCAGACCTTGTCACTTGGCTCATCAGGTGAAAACAAATTCCAGCGTTTAATTAAACCCCAACAGTGACGTACGTTGTTCATCTCACATAATCTGAACAAATTCACGATCAAGTTCTTGATTTACAAATGTGTTGCGCTGAGTTCAAAGTTCACGGAAAAATTAACATTTTCAATGAACGCTTTCTTTTGAACTCGTTCATGCACAACACTGTTGACGGGGTAAGTATTAGGATTGTGGATAGGATAGTGAGAGTATTAATTAAGTAGTTACTAATCCTGAATAATTCTTAATACAATATTTGTTCATAAATGTTTAGGGCTGCACAACTTCAGTTAATAAAAAACTCTCAGGACAGATATGCACATTTTTTATTTTATTTTTTTATCACTTGGAAGTGATTGGATTACCAAATTAAGTACTGTTCCTTTAAAAAGCTGTTATTCAAGTATAAGTACAGGTATGTTGTTTGAAAATTACTTGTATGTAATGTAACTGAGTGAATATAACCCATTACGACCTCTGCTCAAGGCCAAACTATTCTTTAAAATGTAATAAAATGTCAAATATAATCCCAGTTTTTGTTCCACCTCTGTCTGTGAGTGCAGACTACAAACACTGCTCTAAACCACAGGGGCGGTTTTGTTTTGTTTTAGAGGCGTCTAAAGCCTGGTGTGGAGTAGGAACAGGGGTTAAAGGTCACTGTGGTGTCTGCATAAAAACAGGACTCTGGTCTGATCCTTGCTGTTTGTCCTCCACAGGTGATGCAGATCCACACCCTTATGTGAGTACACCGCCCTCTGGCTGTCACTGCTGTGAATGAAATGAGTTTGTTTTTCACACTTCTGCAGACAAGCGCTCAGTGTGCACAGGAGCAATGTATTGTGTCATGTAAATAGTGTGTGCTCAGAAAACATAAGTGAGGACTTCTTGGTGACAAAAAATATATTTATATAGTAGCATGTTTTTACTTTTTCCACATTGTTAGCTTACTTTTATTATAGGCTTAAAAATAGGATATACATTTGGCATGGTCCTGGAGAGGCTCTCTTTTTCACTTCACTGAGAATGATTTAATAATAATTAATCTGGCGGGCATATTCATTTATGTATTTATTTATAAAGCTTTAAATAGCCACACAGCTGTATACATGATTCAAACTGATGCTTTATTGAGAAGTCTAAAGCAGTGAATGTTCTACAGTATGCTATTGAACTTATAAATTTCCATGGAGACAGCAGGTGAGACCACCAGTCACACTGAATATATCCTTTATTGATATGTTTAATGTCATACTGTGGAACATTCCAGGCTAAGAAATGACACTCCATTGGGTGCGCATTTACTGGGAATTACTGACTTAAATACTAATGCAAAAACAAATAAAGCAATGTAATATGATTAGCTCAGGCTACTTAAATCCTTACTATCATAATGCTTGTATGATATATTGCTTTCTTGCCTCCCTCCCTGCTCCTGTCTGTGCTCCCATCTGTGCTCCTGTCTGTGCTTCTGTCTCTGCTCTTGTCTCTGGTCTTGTCTCTGTTCCTGTCTGTGCCCCTGTCTCTTTCACTGTCTCTGCTCCTGTCTGTACTCCTGTCTGTGCCCCTGTCTCTTTCACTTTCTCTGCTCCTGTCTGTACTCCTGTCTGTGCCCCTGTCTCTTCCACTTTCTCTGCTCCTGTCTGTACTCCTGTCTGTGCCCCTGTCTCTTCCACTTTCTCTGCTCCTGTCTGTACTCCTGTCTGTGCCCCTGTCTCTTTCACTTTCTCTGCTCCTGTCTGTACTCCTGTCTGTGCCCCTGTCTCTTCCACTTTCTCTGCTCCTGTCTGTACTCCTGTCTGTGCCCCTGTCTCTTCCACTTTCTCTGCTCCTGTCTGTACTCCTGTCTCTTCCCTGTCTCTTCTCCTGTCTCTGCTTCTGTCTCTGCTCTTGTCTTTGTTCTTGTCTGTACCCCTGTCTGTGCTGCTGTCTCTTCCCCCTGTCTCTGCCCCTGTCTCTGCCCCTGTCTCTGCCCCTGTCTGTGCCCCTGTCTGTGCTCCTGCTTCAACCTTAAGAACTCAGCTGTAGAGGAAAACTTCTGTCAGAGTTTCCAGTAGAACAAAGACATTTTGGGCCGTGCCTTCCTTCCCTATCTCCCCTCCCCATCAGCTAACAGCCTCAGTGCAATTACCTAAGGGCCATCCCACGCACTGTCCCCTTATAGCATCGTAATCAGCACTGCAATGTTTGTCCCCAAGAGGCACCAGTAGCACCCAAAATGTTAAAATAACGATCAGAGGAAGTGACATAATTGACTAAAAACAGCTATTTCTTTCATCAGTGGAGCATTCTGATGGAAGATAATGTATTTACAGTTTAATATGTCCCAGTTTTATGTCTGCGACCACTGAAACTGATCTTCAAATATAACGTGGAGTTTGAACAAAAGAAAGAAAATATATTGAGTTGAAGCACTATATGTAATAAGAACTTGTGCTGTGGTGGTTTGGGAGATGAAAAACTGGTTTGAAAATTTGATATGGACTCACATTTGAGGAAATTAGGTGCACCACAAGAGAGTGTCTCTATGAAATTGTAGTTCTATTTGAAATCTTCAGGTTGTTTTTAATATATAAAATAATTCCACTGTGACAAATAATAGGGTATCAAATATTTCTCATTTACAATCTAATTTTATTTCATGATAACTTTTTTTAATATGTTGCTGGCTAGCGCTGTTAAAATTTTATTTGACAGAAGATTGAAGATTATGAATGCAGTTCACAAATATTATTACTAAAAATTTACACATAATGGACCAGTTTTTCTTCAGAGTCAAAGTTGCTGTGATCCATCTTTCCAACCCAGTCACATTTTAGCTTTCTCAAATTCTGCTCAATACACTAAATAGTTACCAAAAATAAGAGTTATTCATTTGAGCTGCTTGTCTCCATGGAGATATTAATTGTCTGGATGTCTGGAATGTTCCACAGTGGGACATTAAACCTTTCTATCCATCTGGATAGAAAGGTTTAATATGGAGACAATCAGGTCACAGCAACAAGTTACAAGTCAAATCTGTGGAGACCTCTCACAGTAAAGTGCTTGTAACTGAATAGATTGTGGAACATTCCAGGTAAAATCACAACATTTGAAGGCAATGGATTCCTTCCCAGAAGTTACATAGTGCACCTTTAACTTATCTTTCTTCTCGTTGAAATAATATAATAATAAGTGTATATTATTTGTCCTTACAGGGCTCAGTAGAGTACGCAGATCTGAACGGGGAGCAGCCTGACATGAATAATTACCCTCTGAACCACTACCACCACGAGCTGCCTGTTCCTGTGGACTGACTATACATTGCCCCCGTGTGTCCTGTCTCTGAACTGCACTGAACTCTGCACTGCCTCGTCTGTAATTGTCACTGTCCAAGCTGTACATATTATGATTTTATAATAAAGCATGTCATACTTTTAAATAATTACATCTTCGTGTAATTTGAAAGACTCTGAAACAACGTAAAGATAATCGGTTGTTAGTATTTTTACCACCTTGAAAAAGCTCACAGACATACTGTAGTTCAGCGTGTTGACAGTGAGCTGAGATGCATCTTTAATCAATTAATCAAACTTTGTTTATATTACATGTTACAACAGCGGTTACAAAAAAACAAGCCAGAGCAATGCAACATACGGTAACGGTACTTATATATAAACTGTGTCATAAACCGAAATATGCAATGTTCAAAACTTAAATATTTTATAAACTACAAAAGATGTTCTAAGAATATATGTGTTTGATTTGTACACCGCTAGAGGCCGTTCTTTTCACATACGTCCACTGTGCACAGCTTGTTGATGGCTCCATCTTGTGGCGAAACTTGCACTTCTGCCATTTAAATTTAATCTTTGCATTATTATCGTGCTTGATTTTGTGCTTAAGTGTACTAGCCTAACATAATATTTTTTTCTGGATAAATAAGGTCAGAATGTTTTCTGTAGGATATTTTTCTTAATAGAAAGTGGAAGCTGCACTAACCAAACAATAACCAAAAACCAAACACTAATCTAACCCAGGGCTGCATTTGAGCACACCTTTATTATGCTATGGGCTTATGTGCCCTATTGTTTTTAGGAATACACTAAAACTACCTGCTTTTCCACATGTAGACTTTTAATTTTGAAATACAATGTCATGCATATCCCCTTTGTGTATTTGTTTTGACTTCCATCAGATGTGCAACTTCCCTTCTACACACTTATATTATGTTTTTCCTGTATGTGTAGAATTTAATTCGTGTATTGGATTACATAGCAAAGTAATTATTAATTATATTAACTACAACTACCATCACTACTGCAGTAATGGTGTACTACATGACTAATAACAACAGCTATTGCTATTTCAACAAGCACTACTCTACCTCAGCCTCCTAAATCAGAAATACATTTTTTTTTTTTTCAGATCAGCACCCTCAAAATAACCATCCAAACAATTCCTTGGGATTCTCACAAACAACTTAAATAGATGCTGGTGGTAATGTCAAGTGGTAAAACATTTAAACTCAAATTAATCAGGAAATGTTTTATGACCTAAACCAATTTTTTTGTGTTTACAGTTTAGATCAAACTAAGCTTAACAATTCAGACAAATAAACCTACAAGGCTGTCATATCGAAACTGCACACTGTAGACTAACAGCAATGACAATGCATCTATTTTGTTAAATCTATGTTTAATCTCCCAGAAAAATGTCTTCCTTGCTCATAATTGTTTTTGCATTTTGGGTGGAGTTTTGTTGATGACATAGCAGGTATAGGTCATGAAAGTATAATAAGATAGATGTATTCAGTTTTAGAACTCAGCACTATGTCCTGTATTTTTGTACTTTTTTTTTTCCAAGTTTTTTTTTTTTCACATACTCTCATGTGCTTTTGTAAAATTAAGATATTATAATGTAATATTTACCACAGTAGCCTATCCCACCAAACCAAGGCATTAAGTACTGTGCTTAAGCTAAAATATTAAGTTTCTGTACTTTCCTTAAGTACATTCTAAAGTGGATACCCTTTACTTTTACTTTATTACATTTGAGAGAAGGAATCTGTATGTTTTTTTAAACTCCACAAGTATTTTTTTAATTATTGTTTGAGACTTGCTGAAAAGGCTGAGGGGTTTATTTATGACATATCTGTAGTTTGAGCAAACAAAAATGTACAAATAAAACAGCAAGGAAAATAACTTTATTATTTTTTAACTTAATTCAAAATTCAGCATAAATCTTTATCAAAACCACTATATTTGAAGCCTTATAAGACCTCAATATCTGCACAAAATTATTTTTCCTCTTTAAATACATCTTTAAACTGGCACTTTAATACTTTTACTTATGTAAATTCTTTCATGTGATACTTATACTTGTTTTGTTTTCCTCAGTATCTGTACTTGTACTTAAATAACAAAATTGAGTACTTCTTCCACCACTGCTGTTATATGCATTTTAAACAGTGAGATATGCCGAATAGTACATCTCGTCTCAGATAGTGATGTTTGAGTTTTGTCTGTCTGCTGATGTGGCACTGACGAAGGAAGTCACAGGTCCTTGTGTTAAACCACTGCTCAAACAGACAGAAGGGCTCCATTAGCATGAACATTAATGTTCCTCACAATGCACATGCAGAAGAACAGTAAATACGCAGACAGTGGTTGTCAACAAACACTCATCAACAATGCAGTAAAATGTAGGTATTGTAGATTAGATCACTCCAGGTTTAAGCTACTGAGTATTTCACAGATACTATACAGACAACACTTTACTCTTATTTTACTTTTAATTTTACTTTTTATTTTTTAAAGTACAATATCTGGAAAATATCTAAACATCTAGGACTGGGCTTTGTGTGGGACTGTTCTCTCACGCAGCATATTACCTAACCAAGTAACAGTAACAGTAATGGTGAAGTTGCAGCAGTGTTTTGTGTGTAAACAGTCAAACAATGAAATGCTTTCTATTTAAATAGATTACTTTAATCCATGTAACAATTTTATCAAACAGTAATTCAAATCCATACAATCCATTTAAATTATATAATCATTGTTTTTTTTGTTTGTTTTTTTTTTTGTTTTTTTTCCAAAACAGACAATTATTTTAGTTGCTTGTTTTTGGTTTTTTTTGCACTGAAAAACGTGTGTTCTTACTCTAAATAGGCTTGCATCTTCGTAACCCTGACTCTTATTTGCCCCCCTGTTGTTTTCATTGAGATGTTGTTCCCATATACTGTATAAAGAAGAGGACTAAGAGTGCAATATCACCCATAGTGTCCGGCTCCAGTCAAATGAAGCTCATGATGCTTGCGGTTATAGGAGCAATGTGGAGCCGAGTTTCATATTAGGAATAGGAATTTATTTACAGACAAAATAGACAAAAAACACTTGGAATATGTAGAGTGGATTAGTACGAATATTTTAAGTTCAAAAGAACAGGGCTCACTGCAGCAGTTACAGAGAAATGGGTGACAATTTTTCAAAGTAAAGTCAATTGGAGCCAGAGTCAGTGGAGCCTGAAGCACCCCCATGCTCACTTCCTATTTGGAATGCAGCAGCTAGTGGATTAGTTATGTCCATTTATCTATACAGTCTATGGTTGTTCCTTTGGCCATTATCTTCCAGTATGCTATAACATACCTCCAAGTAGATTGTTCTGAAATATAGATTTCTTTTTATTTGCATAGAATCGTGCAGATGACCTCTGGAAAGTTGTAACTTTAACAAATAATACTGAAATAGAAAAGGGTCTCATAATATATTTAAGCTGCGTCAACATATACACTTTTTGACTGTTGAATAATATTTAGAAGTAGGTCTAGTCATATTTTAAGAATCAAATGATGTGATGATGTGGTGCTACTTCCTGTGAGTCATTCTACCAACACCAGAACAAAACTTCAACTGAACACTAGTCTTCAGCACCATTCTCCTTTATTATGTTTAATATAAGCCCACGTCATGTTCAGGCTTCCACTAATTGAATGTCCTGATGCACTAGAACAGTGTTGTCATGGAAATGGCAGCAAATTGATCTGAAATATAGGGAAAGATAAAACCTGGACAAGCCACAATGCTTTTAATTCAGGTAGTCCTATAAGCAGTACACAAGCTTCAATTTGTACAAGTCACAAACAATATTCAAATAGCTATTTTAAAACACTTAGATGGATTGTTCTACCCTGCTATGACATTAATATTGTTGTTGTATAGGCTATAAAATTATAATGACAGCATATCATTTCCAGATAGGCCTATATAGCAAGTGGCATATGCTGTGTTATTGTTTTGGTAAAATTACACAAAACGCTGTAACAAAGTTTTAGAGTACGCTTTGATTGATTTCCATGATCAATAGTAGCCCCCCCCCCATGCATTTCTATACCTTTTTTATTGACAAATGTTTGCGTCATCTTTTCAGCATCTAGGAAAGACTAATCTATTATTGTAATGGTCTGTCTGAATGAGCTTGGTTGGAATTGGTGAAAGCATGCAGCAGCCCATGTTCAGTTTTGTAATTACCTCCGCCAAGGAGGTTATGTTTTTGCCGGCATTTGTCTGTTTGTTTGTTTGTTTGTTTGTCTGTTTGTTTGTTTGCCTGTTAGCAACATAACTCAAAAAGTTATTTACCAATTTTGATGAAATTTTCAGGATTTGTTGGAAATGTGAAAAGGAAGAACTGATTTCATTTTGGGGGTGATCCAGAAGAAATCCTGGATTCTGGATCACTTTGAAATTTTAGTTAACATTGTGGTAAATGGGGCCAAAAATTTTGTTTCTCAATATCTCGGTTAATTATTGACCAAACCCCATTCAATTTGACTCAGGGATGG
>NW_026571190.1:16479054-16604054 GCF_026225935.1 Boleophthalmus pectinirostris | reverse complement strand
TTTTTTGCACATAAAACGTGTTGTATGAACTTTGAGTCTATTATTCCCTTGTCAAAAGTAAAATGGCATTTTCACTGCCTTATACCAATATTGTCTATACAGTCTCAAGGCTATCTGGTTATAATGAACTATTTATTATTTAGTGACTGGTGTAAAACTGAGCCTTTATAAATGGGAGTGGTACAGTACGGTTCCCCTCATGCGTAATGACGCGCACGGTCCTCCCGGAAACGTGTTACGCGCCTGGCACACGCGGGGCGGCGCCGTTCCGTTGTTCGCCATACTTTCACTGTCACAGGAGCGACTCACGCACTTTCTGCCACAGCGCCTGAAATCACAGCCGCACCAACACACAGGTAGGTGTCTTTAAGATGGGGACATCTGATAGCACCGTATCCAAAGGAGAGGCCCCGTGCCATGGCCTGTAGGATCATTTTCCATCTTTGGATGATGGGGAACTTGATGCTAATGTTAGCCACTGGAAAAGGTTAGCATGATCTGTGCCAAAAAAGAGACTTTGGTTCCCAGTCCCACCCTGCAGCAGTCATTCAGGGTATAAAGTTGATGGCTGTCTTAAAGGTTTTTGTCAATGCGCAATTTTTTACTTCTGTAACTAAACAGGGCTGTTGCTCTCTGCAGACAGTCAGTCTACTTGGATGCCGGTTCTCGGTTAAAATGCAAATTTTGATTCCTTTGTTACCTTGCCTAGGCGACATGGTGGGTTTATCCTTTTTGAAGTATTACATTTCTACCGCATTTTCTTGTCAAACGCATTACAGCCCAAACACCAGCAGCTCTGACCAGATTCTCAGATTTCTAGAATATTCAGTGTCGCTTGGAAGTGATACAATCGTTTTTTTGTATAGGATGACCTAACGCAGTCTCCCGACAATCTGCTGACAGCATCACCGTCTTAGTCATCATCTAATAGTGGAAGAATTGTATAGTCTAAATCTGGGTAAGCAAAACCCATTTAGGCCAATGGTTCTTGCTCTTACATTTGGGTGGGGTGCTCTAGTCTAGACATCTGTGTAGGGTCATGTGTTCATGTTGAGCTTTTGTATTGGACAAATAAAGGTCATCGTTCGTATAGCGTATAGGCAAGAACAACCATTTTAGCCGTTTTGTTTCTGGCTTGGAATAAAACTAGGACAAAGGTCTTAAGAATGACACAAGATCAAATAAGTTGTCTTGGCCTACTCAAGAATGTTAGTATCCTCATATTTTAGCTGTGCAAGTCTATTGTTTGTATGTTTGGAAAGGAAAGAAGGGAAACTACTCATTTGTCATCCCAAAAGGCTAATATAGGTTTTGAAGCCAGCAGTTACATAATACTACTTTTGTGACCTCTCACTCCAAGCGTTATTGTGAAAGCCTATATCTAATTCAATGTTATGTAAATGATGGGCTGTATTTTCAGATCAAATAACTAAAGCCTAAATGAGATGGAAGCTTTCTCAACCGCTGTTTACCTAAATGTGGGTTTTGGAAGGCTTTTCCCTCCAAAGTGACGAAACATCAACCACAGTCCTGGTTCCAGATGTCACAGGTTGAAGCCAATGGAAAACAAAATTTCACTAGTTCCTTGCTCATGCTTGGACATGTTTTTAGACTAAAACATACATTGTCTTAATGCTTTCCTCCTCAATACATTCTTGTGATGTTTCCAGTGTTGGAAAGTCTGAAGATAATCTATTCATAGTGAACTATAAGAGATTAAGTTTGTAGCCAAATATGTTGTATAGTTAGTGTGATAATGATGATTACGGTGGTATAATATAAAGACACTCATGCTTTTCAAATGAAGGTAGGCTTTATTGTTTTCTTAATTTAAAAATTTGTCCTCTGCAATTGGTACATTCATTAATGCCTCTGAGGCAACGTGTCTGGAGCTGTCTTGAGCCAGAAGCAAACAAAGATTAGCAGATTGTGCATGTTTTAGGCTTTAGTTTGATGGAGTAAATAACAAAACAAGCAACTACACACTTTAAGAAGAGGACAGCCAGAAATTTAACCCTCAACCTTCTTAATAAAGTAACTATGTGTTTTTGCTTCACAGTTGTAAATGTACAGTTGCTTTCTGTCTAAGATGTTACTCATAAAATGCATACCTCTATGTATGAGTTCACATCTGTATGCAACACGTCTTTAATCATAGGTTCACCACAGTAAAACCACGACCAAAAGCACTATAGAATTCGCCATGAGATATTTTGCTCTCATAAAACTGATTCTTCTACTATATTTATATAATATTAGTAGTATTAATTCAAACAACATATTTTCATTTCCCTTTTGATTTAATGGCATTAGAAATAATAAATGTATCAGAAGAAAATGTATTGCCAGTCTGTACTTTATAGTAAATCAAAGAACATCAAAACATGATTAAGTTAGGGGTGTGAGTTACAGCAGATAATGTGCAAATTGGTAACATATGGCCAATACAATAGGCACACACAACATGACTTATGTATCTATAACACCATAATATATCATACTAAGAGCAGTGGAGGGACCTCTGTACTATACACAGACTGAAATGGTCCTTCAAAAAACTTAGCACATGCGCCCACTTGTTGACCATATTTCTTGAGAGCTGTGGTCATGAGCAGCAGATGAAGCCTTTAGCGGCAGCTGTGGTTTTCTAATGTGAACTGGAGTCAGGCTAATGACTCAGAGCAGCTAAAATAAGTTTAATGGACAACCTCTTGAGTGTATGCTATCAGTAGTTTCTCCTTTGTCCTGTTCTAGTGGCCTTAAGGTTAAGATTGTAGGGTTTGTAAATGGTCAGTGGTTGCGGTTACAGCACACTCAAAATCATATTATTATTAGATTTTTTTTTTTTTTTTGAGTTTTATTATTATTAAGATTATTCAAATGAAATGTAAACAGCAAAATTGTCAGACTTTTTTCTGATCATCGTCTTTCTGATTACTCACATCAGTGTTTGCGCTTGTTTGTCCGTTAAATATCTTTTAAGGACCAGAAATCAGATAATCAGATTTTGCATGTGAGCAAAGCCAGTGACAGTCCATGTTTTTAGATTTTGCTGTGCTGACTGTTTTGTTTTATGATTATGAAATGTGATGAAATGTGAATAAACGTAAAAAAAAAAAAAAAAAATCATCATCATTATTGTATTCCTGTTAAAATGGATGCATTGTGTTTATGTCATGTTTAAAGTTCATAAAATTTACTTCTAAACTGGATTTGGAAAAAATAATTTACAACAACCATTAAAAAACAAAACAAAAAAAATATATACAATCAACGGTAAATTCCTTTGTATTTTATTGTCTTAATACAGTTAGTCTAAAACTGGATGACCTTGACAACTACATTTAAATTGGTCAGTTATTTATTCACCTCTATCAGCTGACAATACAATAAATCTAACACAGTAATAAAACAGTAAGTTACATTTCCCAAAAGTTAATGCAAATGCAACAGCAAATTCATTATAAGTAAGTATAAGACATAAAATTGTAGTAGTTATGATAAGTTATTTACATGCCCACATCAGACCTGGGGCAGACTGGCATATAGGTGAGGCTGCTAATCTGTGCCATCGGCCCATCTGACCACAACCAACCACACATAATCTCCCCCAAGGACAAACTGGTCAAAATTATATGTATTGTTGGATACTCAGTTGCTATGAAGTAATAGTCTGGGTCAGTATTTGGGATACGAGATCCAATGTTTCTTATTAAACATAAATGTGATGTCGTCTGCATAAACACGGCTCTTCCTGCTTTTGTGTGTCACTTGTTTTTCTCTGTTCACCTCCTCTCATGGAGCGACCCTTCCTCTGGGAAGCACACAGGCTCTGCACAATACAAACACAAGGCCACTCACATTAGCCCTAATTAAAAATGATAATTATGATGTTCAAGTAAATAAGATGTTTCTTTTATCACTGCTGCCGAGGCATCTCCAAGGATACAAATATACTGGCATCTTCTTAGAAGAAAAAATTGGTAACAGGCTAAAATACTTTAAAGATGCACATTATGTAATTTTTATGGAAGTGGGTGTGCAAACTGCTTAGTGTTAGGGAGATATAGTGCACCTTTAAATTATGGATATTGTGAGATCCTACTAATTTATTGTAGCAGTTTCGTCGGTGTTCTGACAGTAATGCAGAGGCATGCCATCAATACATTTGGATCAATATTATTACTGTTGATTTTTTCCATGTATTATCTAATTCAGTGTGTCTGACTTTGAGTTTATTATGCAGTCTAATGCTCTATACAGTCAAATATGCCCTTTTATTAATCTATGCATGTGGGGGCTAGCATTCTTACTGTGAATCAAATTGGGATATTTTGTAATATAGGATAGTTTTTGTTAAACTGCATTAAAATGCGTAATAATTTCATGAAATCTCAAACAGGTAAATGATAAAATCGTTTAGCAAGTGAAACACAATTCAAATAGTGTAATTTTTTTTACATAATTTGTCTACTGATAATGGACCACTAATACCATGTGTTGTCCCCCAGTTATTTTGAATTAGTTTTATAACATGCGTGTTACATAATGAAAGTTAATTAAACTGGAATAATAGTGTTGCTTATGACAGGCAAACCCTCAATTAGTTTGGGTTTAGCACACATGGCTGGAGGCTCATATTTGTCATACCAGAAGCAGCGGCCCATTCTTCTGTCTGACCCAAACAGTGCCTGGGCCGGGACACCCCTCCCTCTCCCCTCCTCCCTCCTCTACCATCCTCCTCCTCCCCCCATCCTTCTCCCTCTCTCCCCCAGATAAAAACATCAGTCGCCCATGTGATGTGCAGTGCCTTATTCACTATTCTCTTTGTGTTCAGGAGACAGGACGAGTCAGTGGTTGTCAAAAGATTTCTAAAATATTGCTTCTTAGTAACAGACACAATAAAATGTGAATACAGTGTAATTAAAGATGAGATATAGAGACTCAACTACTAGCACCAAAAAAACTCAACTTTTTTTCAAAACTGTCTTCACTGCACTGTTTTAGCATGTAGGAATGTTATATTAAATTTTAGTTTTACAATTTTGAGAAAAACCTAATTTTACTATTAGTAACAATTATTGACCAAACACCAGTGACATTATTCCACTTTCATTCAAACTGTTTAGAGGACTAGCATTCTTCTAGTTTGTGACCAGCTTTGCCTCAAACTTTCTGAATATAAAAATGCTATAAATGTGAAGCCAACACTGACATAGTATATAGATTGCCTTTAAAACACTTATTTGGTTTTGAAAATTTTCATGATCATCTCTCAGACCTAATTATACTGTGAAATAAAAAAGCACAGTAATCACACCTCTAGCTGTATCCTTTTGTTTGTTTTATTTTGTTTGTTCCAACTGTAAAGTATTAGAAAAATGCCTGCATCGACTAGGGAAATTACAGTTGTTATTTCAAGGACCCTTAGGACAGTCATAACCTTAAAACTGTTTATCACTTTCTGGACTAACTGTCACTTTCTTTTAGAGAAGCAACAAGTAATAATTATGACTGAAGTAAATATATAAATGTTTTGTTTTTTGTTATTTTTAATTTAATTAGTTTTTTCCAACTGTGACTATTTCAACTCAATAGTGACAGGAACAGCATGAACCAGTGTTGTGAAAGTTGACACATGCAAAACATTTTACACAGTCCTCTCATGCATTTTAAGAGATTTTTGGTAGAGTGTGTTGAAAGTATGTCCAGTAAAATATACAAACAGTTAAGATGTACTTCTTAACTTTTTTGGTTTGGGGGGTCCCTCACCTGCTTGTCTGCATGGAGATATTATTGCGTTTTCAGGAATGGTCCAGAGAGAGAGAGGTACTTTATTGATCCCAAGGGAAATTCAAGAATAAGAAGTTTCACAGTATTACCTACCTATACAACTTACCTATCTCTATGCCAAGTTACATATCAGATCTGGAATGGAGACCTTGCTACGTAATACACAGAACTGAAGGAGCTACTTGATGAAAATACTTGTTGTTTTACAGAAATGGCTGAGGATGATGTGACCCCGGAGCAGTTGGCCGCCATCGCCGCGGAGAATGACGAGCCCGAGTCTGTGAACTACAAACCTCCAGCACAGAAGACGCTGCAGGAGATCCACGAGCTCGACAAGGAGGACGAGAGCCTGCGCAAGTACAAAGAGACGCTGCTTGGGCCCGGGGTCACTACTGTTGGTAAGAGCGCAGGGAAAATACTAGTTCATGGGTGGGCAGTTATTATTTTCCCGAGGGCCACATTTGAATCCAGGCATGCCCAGGTCTGGAGTAGTTGCTCATGAGAAGATAGTTATTTTTCTTATTTATAGGTATGCCTGTGCAATTTTCCATTTAAGGTATTAGATGCATACTGGCAAGATCTGGGGGAAACTGAATAAAGGCTTAGTGTGTGATGAAAATCTTATTATCTTTTTATAATTATTTCAATATTATAGTAAATAGAGTTTTTACCTATTTATTTTACCTGAGTGTTGTATATTTTGTATACTCATATTGTGGTACCTAAGAGATTCAAATTTCTTTTGTCAAGTTGCATTTGTCAAAATACTATGTTGTAGAATCAAAATCATCTAACTGTCTTCATTGTCAAGCTACTGTTTTAAACCTTACTCTCCTTATGTTTTGCCAGTAGAGGCAGGAACCATTGTCCATTCAAACATTTTCCTTGGACATGGCTGAATGGCTTTTTGAATTCATGTACATTATTTTAGTTCATAAAATGATGAACAAAGCATAGTATGTAAACCTGTAAAGCTTCTTGTAAAACCCCAAATAAGTTTTTGCTTGGGAATTCTTGTGATCTTTTAGATGAAGAAAATGTCTTCCAAGAATAGACTGGAGTGTAATTAATGCAGAGCTGTCCTGACTACAGCACAGATGGCCTGGTTCCTTTACTTCTCTGTGGACCTGTGTTTGTCACACTTGAGAAATCACTATCATGTTTTATAAAACAAAAGAGGAATTATCATCCTTAAATGACCTTAAAGACTTTAAGAACAAGAACATTGAGACAAATTAGACTGACATATTTGCTGTGCTCTTTTCTCAGATCCAAATGTTCCAAATGTTGTGGTGACGCGCATGTCTCTAGTCTGTGAAGGAGCTCCCAACCCACTGGTGCTCGACCTCACAGGTAACAGAAAATCTACTGTAAACTAGACATGCACATCATATGTAGTTGAAAAAAGTAAATTAACTTTTGTTGAACTGTTTTATTCGTGTTGTCTGGAGCTCTCATGAAAACTGCCACTGATGTGTGTTGTTTTGTGATTGTGATTTCCTTCAATTAGCTGATTTCCTGCTCTAGTCTAGCTTTAGTCAAACTAAACAATAACAATGACTACATATGGTTCATTACTGTTTGTAACATATTATCTATATTTGTCTTATTGTATTATAGTCTTGTGTATAGTAAAATGCCAAAGCAAAGTACTTACAGTAATTTTTTACATTATAATTCATAAAATATCTGGCTTTCTGGTAACAAATCAGAGTTTAACATTTGGATTTTATGCATGTATGTGAGGTTGAGGATGTCTTGTATATTCTATCCCTTTATAATTTCAGTAGTTTAAAGGGTAAAAATCTAAAGTTATAGAACAGATACACAAAATCAAACACATGCAAAATAGGATAAAAAGCGCAATTAATTTCTGGCTTGTAACATTTGAAACATTGTTCTTTGAGTCAAATTTACCATGACGGACTGACTATACAAAAACTATATTACATCAGCTCTCCTTCAGGGGGGACACCATTCTGCTATGTCTCGTGATTCAGTTCAGACTTATCAAACTCCACGTGAGAGTGAACCAGGTCAAAGCGGCTCTTGATGCATAAAAGAAATGTTATTTTCAGTCTGGACCCCGACTGCTCCTCTCCAGCTGCCCCAGAACACTATGTCCTGTCAAAAATCACAGAGACTGCCCATTTTCCTCTGTCCCATAAAACCATCATGCATTTTTCCATTAAAACTTTGGACACCACAGTAAAATAATCTGCCTAGTTCCTTATGTAATAGCACTGCAGGTAGAAATCACCAGGTTGAGTTTTTATTGCAGTGTTCTGTCATTTTTGCAGCTGTTGTGAATGTTAAATATGTTTTACTCTATCTTCAAAAACACAACTATTGGTACAACCTGTTATAATGTGTGAGTGGGGTACCGTCTTCAGCCTGTAACCTGATTTATCTCTATGGCGATAGACAAGCTTAATGGCATACTGAGGAATATTTCATATATCTCCATGGAGACCAGCAGGTAAGGGTAAAAACAAAATGGATAAATTCATAAAAAGAAATAGTGTCAACAGTCAGATCAAATAGAAATAGGTCTTCTAAATTTAAACATGCCCTTTTCTGGTGGTGTGCCACTTGCTTGTTACTATGGTATTGTTATTGCATTGTGTGGAAGGTTCTACCTTATGTCATTAAATTCATATATTACCATGAAGATAAGTAGGCAACACTTCCAGAAAAGTTATGGGTCAGATTCGTGGAGAGGTGTTAAAACTATGAAATAAATGCAAGACAGATAGGTTTAATGCCATATTGTAAAGCATTCAAAGCAAAGCAACATCTCCATGGAGACAGAGCACCTTTTAATTTATTTGTTACACAGCTTGACACAATATTGTATTATGCAAAGAGACATTGAGGTCAAAGAGGTTTAACATATGGAGAATGTGTGTGTAGGTGAGTCTATTTCCAGTGGGATGTTCTGTGGTGCGCTCACTGACATGTCGAAATCTAATCTGAGCTAATCACAGTGGGTACATTTACATGACCAGAAAAAATCAGATAAGAAGACTAATCACATATTCCAACTACATCAAATTTTTTTTGTGCTTTTACATGCACTTACACTTGTGAAAGTTGATTAGTGGATATTTAGAGTAATTGTTGCATTTTGAAGAAAAAAATACTAGTAATAAAAAAAACATCTTTTTCAATCTTTAGTATTTCTTTTTCATCTTTTCCACATTAGTGCTCCCCTTTTCATAATTTTCCTAGTAAAAACGTGTACAGATGTGAACAGTGAAAAATAAATCAGATTACTCACATAATCTGATGACTCCAGAAATCAGATAACGATCAGATGTTTTGACTACATCAAACGTAACCTGTGTTTCTTTGGGACCCTGTAGGAGACCTGGAGGCCTTCAAGAAGCAGCACTTTGTCCTGAAGGAGGGCGTGGAATACCAGATCAAGATCAGCTTTAAGGTACACACAGTATATGTTTGGTGGATTTCCATGCTTCTTAGGGACATTACACTTAAATCCATTTTATAGAGAACAATCATAACCTTAAGTATAGTTATGACTTGTCTAATCTTAACGTAAACCCTAATTTTAGGCTCTTTTAACCCATATATGAACTTTAAACCATGTTGCGAAGACGGATGCCAGAATAAGCTTTATTGCTCTTCTCACTGAACAATGGTGTCATTTAAAAGTCAGTTGTCAGTGTGTCATGATATCAATTTTGACTGAAGCAGCAAGTTCAAAAGTACTTGATATTTAGGTGTAGTTTCTGAGTATATATTGAAATGACTACATTTACAATTTACAATTATATATATATATATATATATATATATATATATATATATATATATATATATATATTTTTTTTTTTTTTTTTTTTTTTTTAATGAAAATTACGATTATCAGTTAGCCAAATATTCTTGTTGACATCCTTAATCACCTCTAAAAACTGTGTAAAAAAATAGTACACTTTAAACAAAACTCATTCTTTTGGGAGCAATGATTCATCGATTTAATCAATTATTATAGCACAAGAATATACAATTTGTTGCAGAAATTTGGAAAATATTTTTAAATAGTAAATATGAACCCACAATCCATTTTAGTTAAGCCTCTTATGGAAAAAAACGCTGCTAACCAAAATTTAAAATTTCCTCAGATTTCATTCTCTTTGATGTGGCTTTTATTTTGGATATTTAGATGCTTAATCCTTGTTTTGGATACAGACAACAGACAGCAGTAGGGATCACGAACTTTCCACCAGCGGAAAAAAACAAAACAAAACCGTGATGATTACAAGATTATTAAGCATAATTTAGAGTTCACTGTTATGCAGAATTTGTAAAGTTATTTTTTCTACATGCCTAGATGCCTAATGTCCATTAGGCAAATTAGTAACCTATTAGTCAAGTTATGCAAATGCCATTTTTTGTTTGATTTAGGTTGTGGTACTTTAGTGGTCCTCTTAAGACACAGTACCTGACAGAACTAGTTCATTTTAAATGGTTTGCAGTGGTACAGAGTTATTCCTAACTTTCTTAATGCTTTCAGATAATACTCATTTTTCACTGCAATGAGTTTATAAGCACTACTCACCACTCTTAGACGTGCAGACAGCATGCAGTGGAACTATGTTGACCTTAGAAACTTCTTGTACAGTATATCTGTACAGGGGAAAGACACATTTTGTTGAAATACATGAAAAAGGGCCTTAAAGTGTTTATGTGTATTCATACTGTAAACTTGAGGGATTTTTAGTTTAACATTTTATTATAGAGTGACGTGTCCTACAGTGAAGTAAGAATGTTCTTCTAGTGCTGTTTATTCACTCTGAGCATCTGTAACAATATGATCATAGTCACAGATCTGCCACAAGTCACAGATCTTCTACTGTTTTCTATGGACTTAGATGTTACATTACCAGCACGTCAACTGACATTATGAGCTATTCAGTGGTATAACACAAGGGGCAATTAACCAACCCCGGAATGCATTTTGAAAAAAAAAAAAAGGAAGGGAAGATAAGTTTAATTTCAAGCAAAGCAATAACATTTCCATGGCAACAAGCGGGTGTCATACTCCCCACCAACAACACACTATTCATTTGTATTGTTTGCAGGTAAACAAGGAGATTGTGTCAGGTCTCAAGTATGTGCAGCAAACCTTCAGGAAAGCAATCAAAAGTGAGTTAAAATTTTCATTATCATGTCCAAAATTACACCCAAATATAACTTGATGTATAATATGACTCTCTTTCTCTCTTCTTCTTTCACTCCTTTCTGTCTCTGTCTCTTCTCTCAGTTGACAAGTCGGACTACATGGTGGGCAGCTACGGACCCCGCGAAAATGAATATGACTTTCTAACAAAGATAGATGAGACTCCCAAAGGCGTTCTGGCTCGAGGAAACTACAACATCAAATCCAAATTCACCGATGATGACAAACATGACCACCTCTGCTGGGAGTGGAACCTGGTCATCAAGAAGGACTGGACTGACTGAAAACACATGGATTACCCACAAGCCCCTGCAGTGTCGGCCATTTTGCCTTCTTTATTTCTTTCTTGTTGTGCATTATTATACACAGTCATCTGGCCTTATAGTTTTGTGCCTCGCTGTCTCAACTCTCGGCATGGCCCCCTTCTGTCGGTAGCAGCAGCAGTAGCAGTTTTCTACTTTATCCGTCCATTCATGCATTTGCAGGCGCATTACAATGACACAAAATAAGTATTTATTTCAACAGTTAATTTAAAAGGTAAATTATAAAGATTCATCAGAGTGAAACAAAAGATCTGTTTATATAAATAATTACAAGTCACTACATTTCATTTATTGTATTTTAAAATTTTTTGATTTTCTTACAATTTAAATACATTTTTATTTTCACTTGAATAATCTTACCCTGATTTTTAGAAATCTGCTATTAAGTTAAATCAACTACCAAAACAATTGTACAATTTCTTTATTTATCAGAACGTTACTCACTTCCATAATATTCTCTATTGTGACGTGCCTGTAAATTCTTTCACACAGTCCTGCCTTTTCTGTTACCCCTTCACTACTGAGCTGTGCCATCATGTAGCACCTTATGTCATTGTCTCCCATTCACAATTTTATATTTTTATTTTATTGCGGCTTGAAGAGATTAACCCTGCCTTCCAGTGTCTCGCAGAATGGCGTCGTCTTCCTCTCTCCGTATGAAGTACAGTGGAACAAGCAAGTGTACAATCAACTTTTGTTTGCCTTTTTATATAATACGTGTATCAGTGGTTGTATATTGTGACTGTATCCACATTGGCTATTATTGTGCACACCCCACCACAGCCACTTCTCCCTATAATGTTAGTAGGTTGTGTTCAATTGATTCTTAAAATCCTGTAGTTTTAAATTGAGATGGAGGATTGGTAAGGATTTTATTGCAAAAATGTGTGCTTAATAACACAAACCAGGCCCAGACATTTACCATTGATTTCTTTATTACTGGGCCCATCCAAATGAAACACTGTCCCAAAACTAAAGGTCTTTACTCTCAATACCAAAACAAAGGTGCACTATGTAACTTGTTCTGTCAACTGCTTGCCTTCAGTTATTATTACGTTGGTTGGAATATTCCACAGTGCGCCAATGAACGCATATACAGTATCATGCATTTGTTCAATAATAATGGCTTTACTGGAAAATAAATATCCTGCAAAAACATTCATTCTTAGTGTGGCTGGGGATCTGACCTGTAACTTGGTGATGTAACCAGCTTAGATCAGTTTAATGCCATGAAGTGGAACATTAAAAGCAAAGCAATGACAAGCAGTTAGCGGACCCTCCCCCAGAAAAGCTTATATAGTGCATCTTTAGATTATAATGGTGCTATGATTCAAACATATAGTCTTGATTGTTCTAACTAGACTTTCTGAACAAAAACAATTCAAACAAAAAGATATATTCAAGTTCAACATTGTGTGGAATAATAATTACAAAAACTTTCATTATACTTATACACTTCTTGCCCTCCATTGGAATTTTGAACTTTATCAAATTCTATGAAATGAATAGCCTACAACCTACAGAAAAAAGATAGCATTCCTTTGTTACTAATTCCATGCTTCCTTGCCTATTTGCTGGCTGACTTTTGATATAGTCTACCAAAACCTGCCTTGTATACAAGTAAGTCATTCAGAGCTGCTTAATTGCGCCCCCTGCTGTCCCAAAATGTATTCACCCATTTCAGTTCTAATAGGAAATGGGGCCAAAGTTATTTAGGGACTATAACATGTAAGTATAGCGGCCTTAAATGTACCATGTATTTAAATATAGATGGGTGCTCTGCAGAAATACCTTGCCTTGTCATGCACGGGTAGTCAAGTCGGGTGCTGAGGACTGCTGTTCAAAATAGCAACACTTTGAAGAGCCACTTACGTGTATCTATAAGTGACACTACTCGACCTATTTAGGATACATACTTCTGAATGTAGTTAGCTAGCCAAAAGCCAAAATTACCCCTCTTAAAACTTATTCAACCAGGTCACTCTATGCTGAAATAATTGCCAAACCCGATTTAGGGAAGAATGTAGTATTAATGAATCATCACATGTTTATAGATACCTGCAATCAATAAGTCAATAATGCGTATTCTGTTTCTGAAAGGACAGAATATATTAAGTTGATTTTAAAATTTAATCAAACAATAAAATAGTCAAACCGAACCTAGCCTACTGCTAATGGTTGAGTAAAAGAAACACTGTGTTAAAAATATGTACAATATATTATATTTTTGGGGGGACAGGAGCATGAATTGATAGGACAACAGGCTTTTGCACTCCCCTTTAAAAATTAAATATAGTTTGTCTTATCTGTTGGAACTTGGATAGCTTGAGTGAAAAACAAAGTAACAAAATGTAAAAATGTGTGTTTAAAATTTCAAATCCAGTTGTTTGAATCTGAATTGAATATACAAAAAATAGATACTATCCACTAAATTGGAGGTATTATTTTCCTTTAAGCTGCCCCCTCAGCACCTGTCTCCAGCAGCTCTGGTTGTGTGTATGAAAAATGCCATCAAACTGTCTGTAAATAAAGGGCTTAACTTTTGCTCCCAACCAATAAAACCCCATGTAGCCCTGTTGTAGATGAGATAGACTTAACTGAATGATCTGATAGAGCTAAGTGTACACTAGTGCCGCAATCTGAATGTGCTCAATTAGAAAAACGGATTAGGCAAAACCAGTGTTAATATTTTATTTGTGAGGCCTTATTATTTTGGGCAATAATCTTTTAAAATTATTGTTTGTTCCCCTTTGCCTTAAAGCACATAATTTTCCCAAAACAGGTGCAGTTCAGTGAGTTAAAATGTTGTGAAAAAAGTTACATAAGTTTAGTTGTTCAAATTAAAAGGCAATTATCAAAAATGTGAAATATTTTAAGCATTATACAACCTATATACTGTATGGATTCTAAAATATATTCTCGTCTTTAGGGTTATCTCAGACTACCCTTTGTACTGCTAATTTGTTAGACTTTTAAACCAGATGCCCTCCCAACGCAGCCCAAAATTGTGGCTGGAGATATTGGTGCTTCCCTAAAAGTGTATTTTATGCTTTTAGTGTCTTGATAATTGACCTGCAAGGACCTCTAATGTGAAGCAAAATTTCATATTTTTGCATTATTTCTGTCCAGTCAATATAATGAAAATGCTCTAAATATTTCAGTCTTTGTACCAAGTTTATACAAGACTTGTATTTTACTTTGAACTACCAAATCTATGGACTTCACGACATTCTTACTTCGAGGTGCATCTGGATAGCCCTTTTACATTGCTGATTAAAATGAAGGTGGTGTCTTGTAATTGTGAGTTTAAGCACAGAGAGAAAGCACAGGAAGAGACTGAGTTTGACACTATTTGCTGCTTAAGATCTTTATAGTGACTGAAAACTGACCAAGAACATGAAGGAGAGGAGGATTTTAAAACACTAAAAATTGACAAAGTTAAATCATGTACTGTACCCGAACACTTGGATGTAAACTCTTTTGCTGATGTTGTGTTACTGGCTCCATACATTCCTCATGTTGTACAGTTTGTATGAAACGCTGGCATGTCGGTGGGGTTGTGTATTCGGACATCGATTGTGATTGCTCTTATCGGTCAATAAAGATTTTACTCAAGATTGTTCTCATACTTTTCTTGTAAAATGTATTAAAGGTAAAACATATTTAAGTTATACTAAAATAAAATACAAATAACATGAGAGTTTGGTCTCAAACTTTTTTGTATATGAAATGTATTAAAATTATCAATACATGACCACATATATCTGTGATTGCCTATACTCATACAACAATATGGGAGTTTGTTGACAGCTCAGAGACAAAAGGCTTACATATGAATTTTAAAAGCCACAATAAGGTGCTATATTGCTTTGTATCCCAACTTTGGGTCCCTGAACTTTCACAGGGGGCTTCCAGGAGTCCTAAAAAGACATCCAATCTAGACTGCTTAATTTATTTCCTTTAAAGAAATAAATCAGAGTTCAAACATTGTGAAACTTTTTGGGCTGACTATACTACATCCTGGCAACCAGAATATCAGATTGGTGCATCCCTAAAATCTAGTATCTAGCTTTTTATGATGACTCCTGGTCTTAACCATAATTGTCTTCTAATACTTTAGCTTGACAGGTAGGAAGATAAATATCGGGGTTGACAGCATATCCAATGGTAAAATAAGAGTTACTGAGAGAAAAAGGTAAGGAATCACTACTGTAGTGGAAGAACTGTTCATTTTAAAGTATGTAAAGTTCTATAATTAACATGACTGATGCACTGTTCAGACACATTACATTAGATAAATACTTTATTGATCCCAAAGGAAAGTAATGAATGTGAAGGAAGAGGTACCTCTCTGTGTATTTTTACCTCTTTGTTTCTTGTCAGTCAGTTCAGTTATCCATGTAATCATCCAATATGTGTTTGCACCATTGGCGAATAGTTGCAAAAAGAAGAACTCTTAAACTCTTAAAGTAAAAAGTGAAAAGTTAAAAGCCATGGAGCAGGTGTGTTAATTCTATATTTCTCACTTAACAAAACAATGATACTCTTCTAAAGCAAATAGAAAAGTTAGGCCAATACCTACAAATGTTAAAAGGCACAGCATCATAATACAATTTGACATGCAGGGAGTTTTTTGTTACAAGTGTCGTAAACATTCAGAGTTGACCCATATTGGCCACTTGTGTTGTATAACAGTTAGATGAATACTTGTAAAGGGAAAATGCTTTCCGGAGCGGTAATGCAAAAAGTACAGCTACTTACAGTACAAATTATAAACACAAGCATTCTCCATTAAAACATGAGATGATCGTAACAAACCTTTTCAATACAATTCCCTTAGCACCCACGGCTGTCCATTCACAACTTAAAGGTGCACCATGTAACTGTTCTGGTGTAGGGTTGGCCACCAGGTGGTCTGCATGTTTTGACTTTACCTGAAATGTCCCACACTATGGCCTTAACCTTATCTCCATGGAGACAAGCAGGTGAGACCAACAGGCCAAGTTACAGGTCAGAACTGTGCCATTTGCGTTTTTTTTTTTTTTTAAGCAATATAAACATCTGTAATTGAATAAATGCAAGATTGATAAATTTGTTGTCATATTGCGGAACATTTCAGGTCAAGTAGGTTGTGTAATCCGTAACAGGAAAAGTTACATAGTGCACCTTTAATAACCTTTACATTTGGACAGATGTTTTTGTACATAAATACAATACAATTTAAATAAACATTTGAAGCACTGGGGAGAATAGCATGCAGCTTTTGGTCCATGGTTAACAGTCGGCTAAATTCAGACACAGATCTAGTCCTGAGAAGCAATACTGACCACTTAAAAGTTTTTCCCAAAGGACTCCCAAAAACAGAAGGTATTTTTGGCACATAAGCCTGTCTCTTATAGCCACCAAAGGCCTGTTGCTGGAAGATAGTTCCAGATATATTAGTATAAAGGCAACTGACATATTATAATCTAATTAATTCTGCTTTCCCACATGTTTTGTCCACATGTCTTACCAAAAATAAGAAACTAAAAATAACGATCTTTACTATACTTAGAATGAGATTGCTCATAAAAAGATACAATATTTACATCAAAAATATGGTAATAACCAAATCTTTTGATCAATGTTACAAATTTTAAACATTTAACTATGTTGGAAAAACATAATAATTACTTTTCCAAAACATAAAATGCATTTAAATGGTCTAAGGTTGTCAGTAAATATAAATTGGAACAACTTTTAATTATTTACTGTCAATTATAAAGATGGATAGTACTGAAATTTGTCCTGTGTTCTGTGTATTATTTTACTATATTCAAACAATCTATTTACCTTAAGTTGGAAAATTCTAAAATCTTTATATTTTGTTCTCCAGCAACAGGCCATGATCTAACCGACCAACACATGCATGGCTTTAAAATTTCTTAACACAGATTCTATACACACTGTGGCAACTAAAGCACATTAAAACATCCCATTTAAAAATACAATAAAAATATAAAAGTGGATGTTATTATGAACATCTCGTCAGTCCACAGCAGGTCCAGTGGAGCTTGTATTACAGTAGTTCTGCCAAAACACATTGCAAGTTTACAGAGGCCCAAATGCAGGACAAAACCCTGATAGATTCCAGTTGTGTTATTTGGATGTGCTCTCGACACCAGCTCTGGTCTTGTTGTCTGTATTCTGTTACATACTGTTACATATGGTCACATACTGTCAATGATTCATCTTGAAAGTTTGCTGATCACTCGAATAAGAGCAGCGTTTTCATCTTTGAGTCTCTGGTTGTCGGCTTTCAGGTCTCCCAAAATCTGAAGGAAAAATAATGTGTGGAAAAATACTGAGAAATCTGAGTATTATTTCTTGTATTATAGTTAGAGTTAGTGATTTAGGTCTCTCAAATTACAGTAACCCTTGGCATATAATTCTTACAGTCATTTTATACTAGATGCTTATTATTCTAACCAATCCTTTACTGGCAAATCTGATCCCTGACAACTCAAGCTGTGGAAAAAATAGAGTATTGCCCACTCAAACATATTGCCAATATAAGTAATCGATAGCTTTCTTTTTCTGCTAACATCAGTGTGTATATGGATGGCTAATAATAGATTTACTCCGAAAACCCTAAAACAAAGCTTCAGCTGGACCAGAGAGCCTTTCCTGTGATGTGAGCTGTTACTACAGTGCATTATTGACTGAGCTGCAGGGGCCATTAGACTGCGGATCAATTATAGAAGATACAATTAGTGTGTTTGTTCACTGGTCTAAAGCTCAACAAACACACAGCCATTGCAAGTCTGGAGTATCACACATTTGTCAAACAAACGCATTATTTATTTATTATTATTTATTATTACCTTGAGTTCATCCTCCATTTCCACTGCTCTCCGCTGTAGAGTCAGTTTCTCCTGTAACACAAAATGTAGAAATGCAGCTACAATTTTTGTGTAATATGTTCTAATATGTTCAGATTATTTTTTGGACACAAGGTATAATCAATCAACATATCTTAGCATTCAACAAACAAAAACACCTCCGATACATATTCTTGTTCCTATTTTATGCAATAACGTGGACATGTAGCTGCTGTGTATATATTATAACATAACGTTTCTAACTTACGAATCTCTCCAGCTCTAGCAGTGCCGGCCGGTCAGTAGTTCCCTCTTGACTCTGCCACAAAGAAAACAAACATTGAGCCTAAAGTAAAGATTGTAAAATACGTGAGATTGATATATTGTACTTAAATAACGAATAACCACTTGAATATAATAAGACTTTGCTTTTCCATTACAAAACAGGTTATGTTAGAAGTAAGCGTGTCAGTGCTAAAGATAATCAGATCAATTTCAAGCAAATGTGCACAAAAGTTGACAGAAAAGAGAAGACAAGAAAAATGAATTTAAGGTTTTAAGGTTTTAAATACACATACAGGAATATAAGGTAATTCAGTAACAATTACAACACATAGAAAGCAGCTCAACTAGTTCTTAGTACAGTGCCTTTTGTAGTTTATATACAAAAGAAATTTAAAAAAAATTGTAGCAGCTTGCATTGAATAAGGCTATTAGAAGATTTGTAGTGAATGCAATATGAGTTATAAAATGATATGAACAAGTTTGGTGAAAGTGTGAGACTTTAAAAACTGCATGACAAGAACAAGAACGCAGGACTGCGTAAATGCAAGAGAAACAAAAATAAATTGGAGCTGTTTTGGTGAAGGAAAATCTTTAAAACATGACTCAAAGCTAGGTTGGCTATAGCATAATATGTGACCTCTAAACTTGTGTTCAAATGCACAGCTAGCTCCTCTGCTCATGAAAGTTACAAAGGCTAAAGCTAAAGGTTAAAACAGCATCAAACCAGCCTAACCTGTCGCAGTCTCTCCAGCTCCACTTTGTTCTGACTCAGCAGCAGCTCTGTCTCCTGCAGCCGGTCCTTTAAAGACAGATTCTCCTGCAGCACCTTGAAGTACAGCTAGAGGGCGACACAAACACACGCAAGTTGCATAAGAGTATGGGAGTGTGGGAAATGAACTCGATGACATGTGGTTTGGTTGCCATTCTAGTATGTAAAGATGTATCAAATTTCTTTCATAATAATGTCAGTGCTACATACCGTCCTATAGTCAGCAGATGAATCGTCAAATTTATTCCCTCTGAAAAAATACAAAACTTTTTAATACAAAGCAGTATTTTACCAGGTTATTGTACTCCCAATATAATTGCAACTACTAATTAAAATGGGAGTTGACAAGTCAGCAATTATTTTTCTGACAAGTCAACTAGTCAAACCATATTTTTTTAATAGTGCCTTGGAGCAAAAATGATGTTTATTAATAGAGGATATTTAAATTAGGCTTAATTTTATTTTAGTTTTTAGTATCAGTGAAGTCTTTGTTGTGTACGTTATATTTCCCAGCAAATGGTATGAGTCAAATGTCTGTTTATACTCAAGATAACGATGAAGAACAGCATTAAAATAGTCAATAAATATTTCAGTTGCCAATTAGTTACGATTATTTCGATTGATAGATAGATACTTTATTGATCCTGAGTCAAAGTCCAGCTGCAGCAAAATTTACATTGCGCTTCTCAGTGCTGTAGCCCTGTTGTACATTTAAACTTCCACATTTTTTTAGTATAAAAATCCTATGCGTTTTTATGCAGGTATTTTTAATCATCTTCACCCCACAGGCCATACAATGATACAGGCTGTGTCTTGCTTTAAATGTGCATATTATTAAATTGAATAGACTCACTGTATTGTGCTGTCCCCATTGGTTTCCTCTGGTTGAGCATCCTCTTCATCATTCTGGAAACGTAATAGTTCAAAAGGTCAGGTAAACATTACAAGCATGTAATTTTAATAAAAATTGGTTAATGTATTATTTTAATTGTTTTATTTGGTTCGAGTTTGCTACATATTACAATTGATGTGCCAAGACTGTTTTCAAACAGTGGTACTCCCAAGTAATCTATGGACTGGCTTCTTTGGGTACGCTGTTAAAGTCATGGTTTAGTTTTTGACCTGGTTCAGCCCTAGTTTTTGGTTTAAAAACAAGACATACAAATACAAAAAGCCTCAAATTGGATAGCTCAAAATGTATTTTTGTATTGCTTGCACCACAATGTGACATTTCAGACATCTGCCCTTCATCAGACTCTGGTTTGGGCCTGGTATAGTCCTGTTATAGATTTGGTTTTCATCTGGTGATACCTAGCAAAGCCAAATATACTGAGGTCTATCTACCCCTGCTTTTCAGTTAGTTCTGTTGTTATACAGACTTTTTTGGAGAGCTTCTGGATATATTTCAAAATCTAAATTTATTAAATATGTATAGGCTTAGTCTTGGTTTAGAAAAGCTCTTCTTATGACCCTCTTAAAACTGACTTAAGCCCATAAAGAAATAGCTCAAACTGGTTAAAAACTGGTTTAGCAGCCTTTCTGAAACTCCTCTACTTTTAAATGGTAAATGCTGTTTTTCCCTCTCTGGCTATGAGCTGAATAATTGTGTATTCCTTCTAAAATCCAGTGTTGACTTGTCGTACCTCTCCTCCCGTCTGGACGATCCCTGTGGAGCGCCTCTCTCTCCTCCCTCTCCTCCGGTCTCGAACGCCCAGCTTCTTCTCCACTTCAGGCTCCTCCTGCTTCACTGGGTCAGTGTCTGAAACCAGAGGAAATTTGGTTTCATCACAAAATTGCATGTATATTATAAAAAGCAGTAATGGAAAATGATTAATGATAGTTAAGTGTGTCAAGGTCTTGTTGTGTATATGTGATTTATGAAACTGGCTTTTGGCAGTAATAAGGAATATGGCAGCAACAGTTAATTTGATTAATTGTGACTGGTCAATTATTTAAATAATCAATACCTAATCATCAATAATAATTATCTGGACTACACATTAGCACTTTTTTCACATAAATAGCTAGTTACCGATTCAAAATTGAACAGTACATTTTCTAAGTTTCCAAGTAAATAGCATATTTCTCTTAATTTGGTTAAACTGGGTTAAAACACAGAGAACAGAAAGGTAAGCCCTACACAAGAACAATGACTTTATTTAGAAAATAGATTAATTCCTTTTAAAAGGTAATACAATAATGCAAAGTGTGAAGTTCATTTAGTACCTATAAATAAAACCCAGGAAACTGAACTCTTCTGAATGGCTATAGTAATTTTACAGATATGGGCTGATTTGTAACAGAAATAATCTTTGAGCAATACAGGAAGCTCTTATCTGAAACTCAGTTCAGTTGGCAGCATGTCGGGGCTTGAGAGCAACAGGCTACGCTACTTCTATTTTCAGGCTTACAACAAAGCAGTGAGAATACACATGTAGACTAACGGTTCAAACTGTGGTCAAAGGGTATGCACACACTTGACCTGGTTTGGTCCTAGTTCAAGCCCAGTTCAGTCCTGATTTGAACTTGATTTGGCCCAGTTCTAGTCCAGTTCTAGTCCAGTTCTAGTCCAGTTCTAGTCCAGTTCTAGTCCAGTTCTAGTCCAGTTCTAGTCCAGTTCTAGTCCAGTTCTAGTCCAGTTCTAGTCCAGTTCTAGTCCAGTTCTAGTCCCAATTGGATAGGGTGTGTGAACCCAATTCTTCTGCAAATTATATCTTGAAAGTAATACATTAGCCATTATTCAAGATTTTGTAAAATACTTAACATTAACATTGGCTATATCACTTAAAATATTAATAGTATACAAAACTACCACAGTTGCCAGCAATGCAAGGAGAAAAAAAATGAAAACCTGCATCTTATATATATATATATATATGCAATGAGTTTAGTACTACTTTGGACAGTAAAACCTATTTGCTGTAGAGCACACTGGCTGTTTTAATCTACCAGTACTAACTTGTAAAACCATGCTGTTGCATAGTCAATGCATTCAGCATAAAAGTGTGCAAAAAAAAATTAAGGGAGCATATTTAGTTACTGAAATTAAAAACTGAAGCACATTTTAGTGTTACTAATTGAGACCAAAGTGGGAAACCATGTTTCCTTTATGTATATAGACTATGTTGAAGATAACTCCACCAAAGCTTTAGCTGTAAAATAGAAGCCTTCATTGTGATAATATTGTTTAAAAAGGGGACATATTGTGTATGATAAACTTAGATGAGCATTCAGCCATGTCAACAATGTTGTAACAGTGTTCCATCCTTCTTATATTACTCAGAGTTTTTTTCATGCAAATTTGACAATTTCTGTATTGTTCTGTATTTGATGCTTGAGTGCTCAGAAGAGTTCTATTTTCATCTACCCCCCGTCTCCGCCCACTTCACTGTACTTGCAGTTATTAACGAAATATGTACTCCGAGTCATACAGATAGGATTTTAAAATGTCACACAACTGTTTTTCAAAAATAAAAACAAGTAATTTAAAATCTGCTGCTTGCTATGATTAAATACCCCCATGAACAGCTGCAGTTTTGAACAGGAAGGACCCATTTCTGTTACTGGGAAGTTTAAAATCAGAAGTTTAGTTTACACTGCACAAAATGTAAAATAATGAGACATACATGTTATATTTTTATGCTAAATAAAATAGAAAACAAGATGTAATGGCAAATAAGCTAATGATGAAAACTCTCATCATCTAGTAGTATTTCTTACCTCTTTCTGCGGGGGTCAGAGTGATGATGGGGCTCACTGGTTGGACAGTCCGAGCAGGAGTCTGCTCAGCTGCTTTGGAAACATTCTTCTCTGCTTCTTTAAGATCTGTGAGGGTCACCCCCTGGAATCATATAATTATTATTTAATTTGACATTAATTTTTTTAGATAATAGAATGTTCTCTGCAAAGAACAATAATATCCTGTCTTATTCATACTTAGTTTATATTTCAGTCTTCTCTTCGATGTTAATGCTCCTGGAGTTGTTCTCTGAGCAAAATCCTACTTCTTAAACATATGTTGCAAATCTAATTGCAATTGCAATACTAGTTCATTTTGGCTGTGTGTCAAGGTCGCTTTTTGACACAATTACATTCTATCGAAGTAAGTTTGCATTAAATGAGTTGTAACAATAATGTGTTCTGACAAGTCCCACTGAGAACAGAATTTGATACCACTGAAACTGTGACTCTGGCTTACAAAGTCAAAATTCAGGTTGTTGTGCTTGCTGACAATGAAATAAAAAGATGTTTAATTTCACAGGAAGCAATACAAGAATAGAAACACAGCCAGCCTCCATTATTTATTATTAGCTTTCATCACTCGCCAACAACCATACACGTCATCTTAATGCAATACAGGAAGGTGAAGAGTCAACACAATACAATGGAAATATGACATGCTGGTACTGAATAGACAATTATCTAGTTAGTCTAACCAACTATAAATAAATGCCTACTTTCTATTTATTACAGAAATTTGATCTACACTGTTATATTTGACAAATTGCATGTGTATAAAGACAAAAGAGTAGAGTTGGACATAATAATTTACAAATCTTATGACAACATCTACAACATCTTCTACAACATTACTTCAATTTGTAATCCTTGTATAATAAAATCTCAAGATTGGTAATGACAAATGTCAGTTATCAGCTGCAAGAAAAATACTGGATATCGGTACTTCTAACTGAAGAAATCAATATTCCACCACCTAAATAAAAGTACTTAACACACACTACAAACTGGGTGAAGGTGAAATTTTGCCAGTTTCTCAAAATGTACTAATATGAGATAATATAGATACTTTACTAGCTGTATGTAGCGTGCTTTCTATGTATACCACAGAAATTCCTTCCAACACTGTACTGTTGCATTAAACCAATAATAAACTACAAGAGAAAGAGGAGTAACTGTAAAATATGATTTATTTATATTTTACCTGTGTGGAGCGGCGTGTCTGACGCAGCAGCCGAGAGCGAGCTTTTCTCTGGGACTCAGACTCTTCGTCTCTGACTGGAGCCTGGAACCTGCACACAGTTATATTACATTGCACTGAAAAATAAAACCCAAGTAAAGGCAGGCTTACAGATATTAAGACAATTCTCCAAACAATAATCAAAGAACTATATAAATAATTTCAAATGAATAAGATTTTTATTGAACATTAATAAAACTAAATTGAAACTGAGGGATAACCAAAATATTTCATTCACATTGATCACAATAATTGACATGATTTACATGTTGCTTATAGAATTATTTACAAGTATTATGTGATTTGAATGGAATTGTAGGTCATCTGAAGCCAAAAGATAATACAGGATTTTATTTAGTACATCAACACTATGGGTCAATAATATTTAATATAGATTGGGTAATCTAAAATGAATAAAGTTATTTATATATTTCAGTAGTTATATAGTTATTTTATAATTGCCAGTTTCTGTGGTGTAATAGCAATTTTATAGGGTCTTGCCAAGAGCAGATATAATTGACTCAAATTCTTTTCAGATATTACTTAAGAAAATATCATGTAACAAATACATGCTGTCTATTTTTAAAAGTTCTAGGTGGATCCTATATAGAAAATAAAGGTTGACTGATTGAATGATTGAATGGGGAAAACTGGCTCTTATTTACCCCCCCATCTGGTAGTGTAATATAACATTCTAGATCTGAAAACAACAATTTCTACAAATGAACCTCACTTTCTGCGATCAGAGCTGGGAGTGTTGGGGCTATCGGCAGGGGAGTCTTTTGTTTGTGGAGTGGGTTGGACTCGTGCTGTGCGGTTTGCCTTGTCGTCCTGCTCCTTCTCCTCGTCATCGTTCTCTTCTGGGGTCTGGATGCAAGAATATGGAACAATAACATTTTCTGACATTTTATATTTTTAGTATAATAATATTTTAAAACAAATTCAGCTCCTCTTTCACTATCCACAAATCTCTACTTGGTTTTGGTCTCCTGTCTGACGACTTTAACCTCAGCGTCCTTAAATCAATATATTCACTAACGTCAGACTTAGAGTGCATTCATCATCAAAATCGGGATTTGCCTGGGCCTAATTGGACTAATCCCTGAGCTAAACCTGGACTAGAGCAGCACTAAACCAGGACAAGTGTGGACACAACATTATTGATTCACACAAGCATTTACTTGTACAAAGTACAAGTACACAGCCCTTTTACTGCCAAATATTTCTAAACAATCTCAAACTGAAGAACAGTTTCTCTGGTGAATTTGCTTTTGACCCCATCCATTCCTATCATAAACTAATAAAAATTATGTAATTCATGTCTTACCTTGTCAGCAGGACTAATAGTAGAAGTGGTCATGCTCTCTGTGTCTGGACTTGAAACTGCAGAGCTTTCTAAAACAAAGAAAACCAAATGGCATGAATGCAAGGTATTGCAATTGCATTTAGTTTGGAATCTGTGTTTTAAAAAGTATCATTCACTTCAGAGTGCACATTGTAAAGAACTTCAGGAGAGGTGACATTTGAGAGAAAATATGAAGTATGAACTGAAAAAATAATTCAAGAATCCTGAACTGATGAATTTCAGAACATGTTCACATTCTCTGCAGGGGAGATTCTAGTATCTAAATAATTGCAGCCTTTAGTCTAATTGTTATCCACAATTTAAACATTAAATAAATACTGACCAGGACTGCTCTCTTTCTCCTCACTAAACTCGTCTCCAGACACACCCCTTTCTTTAGACTGGTCCTGTACATTCATCTTGTCTTTGCTGCTCATCCTGCAGACAGAGCTCCTATAGGAACAAAATAGAGAAATGTCAACACGTGCGGCTTAAATTCAATGAAGCAAAAGATAAAATAATGTTGATACTAAAAGGAAAAATCTGAACTATTATTCTTACTCACCTCCGCCGTTTGTTTTGTGCGTTTGCAGTGGTGGAGCCTTGCTGGTTTTGTCTGTCCAATATGGACTGTTCCTTACGCCACTGCAATAACACCGAGATATCAGCCACAATCCAGAAATACTTTGAATTCTACTTGAAATCTCTTTCTTTTGGATTTTCCCTTCTGGTGTTGCCACAGTAAAAAATCTGCCTCTTTAAGTCTAGTGATTTGCATTTGAATTTGCTGTAAGTTTTATGTCAAATGCCTTCCCCAGAATGCTCTTTTCCTGGTATCCACACTTGAGACAGGCACAAAGACTATGCTCATTATTTTTTATTATATACATATTTTTTATTTTATTTATGGTGTAACCAGATCCAAAATCTTATTCAATCTGAGGTCTTAATAATATTATTTTTAACACAGATTTTAACTTTCTTATAGAAAGTCAGCAAATATATAAAAAGTTAGAATGAAATTTCATATTGACCACTATTCAGTCCTGAACTTGTGCAGTATATGTAAACTATTTTCTTCTATGACCTATCCATCTTTCTATATTCAAGCAATATTTTGTACTTACATTCCTGTAACAACTGAAAAACAACTATATACATTTTTGGTGCTATAGAGTAAAGGGTATTTAAGGCTTACATTGGCTTGTTTCTGTGATAACTCCTCAAGGAGCTCTTCGACGCTTTCATCTGCAACGTCAAATGGTGTTTGGCCCTGCACATTTCAAAACAAAACATGATCAAAATCAGAATAATTTTAACTGAATAGTAAACCTGCACTATTGATGGGTCTTACAGAGTTGCTGCGTGCCTCCATGTTACACAGTTGTTCAGCCAAAATGTGACAGGCCTCTCCCTGACCCCAGTGTGCCGCTGCGTGGAGAGGTGTCCAACCATCGTTGTCTTTGGCCGAAACATCCAGTCCACACTGACACAGTATTCTGCAAAAGACCAAGGGATAGATGAGTCATTCTTAAAGTTTAACACCAAGTATTACTTAAGGAAATAGTTCATTTACAACAACAGATATGTGCCATTTTCATCAGAGTCTAGCATTTTACTTTTTGTATAGTAAGAACTTGACCAAGACTTAAAGTGCACGTGACAAGCCATTTCACAAAAATATAGTTAACATGATTATATTCAAGATTTTACTAAAAATCTAGTTCTGTCAGGTTTTTACATTGTGGAAAAGTTTATCATTTTGCTTCCAGGTTGAATGTTGGGAGCAGATATGACATACACAGAGATAATTACATAGAAAAAACAAAATTATTAATTGCAGAATAGTTATGATTATTATGACTATGTAAAATAATGAATCTTTAAACAGTCAGAATGATGTGTTCTTTGTGTGTAGATTGTATCTGCATTTTGGAAGGAATTTGGATGAATGTTGTTGATGACATAGAGGTGGTCTGTTTTAGATTTCACCACTACTTCCTGTATTTTTATAGTTTTCTTTTCAACTTTTTTCCACAAACTACCACTTAGCTTAGTATGATAAATATTTACCACAGGTACTATCAAATCAAACCATGTAATAATTAGAAAAACATGAAAACTTGTCATATGCACTTTAAGTAGATCTAAAATAGCTTAAACCTGTTTTGAACATGAAGAAAGCTTTGTAAAAAGCTGTAAAAGGTAAAGAACAAATCTGAGCTTTACTTGAGAGCCTCTAGATAGCCTTTAGCGGCAGCCACATGCAGGGGGGTGGCTCCTGTTTTGGGGTGTCGTACATCGACTGGGGGCCCCTCTGTGAGCCAGGCCCGAGCATCCGTCATGATCTGCTCCTCCTCCATCCGTTTGGCAGCCTCCAAGTCCACACCTGATCATTAAAGCGTAATTAGCCTGGGTTATATGAGAAAATAACATTCACTGGCAACAAATAGAGCTGAATGAATAATTAAGCACCTTTTAGCTTTACCTAAAATATAGAAGATAGAGAGAGGGAGCAAGCAATATTTTGGGGGGTTTTGAGTGCTGAGATTTTAACCTCTGAGTTTTAACCATAGACCATAGGTGGAAGAGCCTGCATGTAAACTTCCTATTTGGAACGAGGCTGCTAGCACGTTAGCTATGTCCATTTATATATACCGTCTATAGTTTTAACTTAAGTTAACTTGGTTGTTAAATGGTTCAAAATTACTCAAAAGCAAAAATATGGGTGTTTACAGAGTGAAATAGATTCACACTAAAATGCTTTAAAAAAAGGCATTTATTATTATAACATGCTTATTACCATATTACATTATATTCTAATAAACATTTTTTGTACAATTTGTTTAGGACTAAGTGCTGCACTGACAGTAAAATACATGGCATTTTCATATTCAACCCATTAGCCTACTAAATAAATTATCTTGTGTAAAGGTTTAACTTTTTTCCGGTATGTCTGCTACCTTCTTGTTGCTGTGGAAATGCCTGGAATGTCCCAAGGTATCACAAATATATTGCATATTAAAAAAATTTGGATTTATTCATTATAATAAATGCAATATTTATAATAACATTATAATAATTATTGCTCAAAAATACCATGAAAACATGCATTTTTTTTGTGGGTGACCTTTTTCCACAGATATGACCTATCACAATGGAGACAGACAAGCTAAATGCCATACTGGTGAATATTCAAGGTTTGCTTTTAAAGTGGACATATTATGCATAATTTACTTTTTAGAGCTTTTAACCATTGCTAGAACTGTTTCCCCTTATCATTTACCTTCTGGAACTTGTATATAGCGTTTGAGTCATCTTTATACTCCCGTCTTCAATACATCATTGCTCTACCCCATGTAATTCTGGACTTACTTACTAGATATGTTACATAGTGCACATTTAAACACACTACAGATACAACCTCACCTTGTTTAACTGTGAATTTCTGAATGAGTGATTCTGTGGTTTCATCCAGTGCAATGTCCAAAGGAACATCACCATCACAGTTCACCGCAGACAGACAGGCATCATGCTGCAGAAGGTACCTGCAACAACAACAACACCAATAAATAAACAATATGAAGCTTTGTATTTTTATACAGAGGTATATCAGCCTGGTCACCACTTGCTCCTTAAGTCAGGCTCAAACATGACTTGTTTATGACAGGTTTATTTCAGTGATGCATATGAAATGAAGGATCTCATTGGTCACCTATCATTTTGAACAAAATCAAAATCTCTCTCATCTCAGATTAACAGTTTAGTGCTTCACTTATTGATTCTGCAGCAAACCTTGATCTTTTTCAGTCCTCTGACACACATTTGATTCAGACGGACTTTGCGTGTCCCTAATCCTCATCCAGCTGTCAATCAAGTCCATCCAAACTCGAGGAGAACTACTGGTGGTCAGACTCACATCATCATAAAGTATGTATTCCAAACAAAATAATGGCTTACCACATTACCACACTTTAAATAGGACTCACCTTCTACCACTACAATGCTGCTTTCCCTAACAATACCATCCAAAAATGTACACCAATTCTTTAAATCAACTGCCTTACATGCATTACTGTGCCAAGTTAGCCTACTCTTAGCTTAGTTGTTGTCCTTCCAAATGCGACAACAATGTTAGCATTGTTAAATGCAGAAATACCCTGGCACCCACACAGTATTGTGACGTCCCCACAGAGGCAATGGCCTCTTTATTAGGCAGCTGTTGTGCTACTCAAATACAAGAGGCTATAGTGTGTGGACTATAGGCTTCATATTAAGACTCGACAAGTCAGGGCAGCATGGGAACGAACTGTACGAGACCAAAACACACGACCAAAACAAAACAAAGAATCAAGAATATTGTGGAGAGTCATAAAGACAGCCTAATTATGAACAGTTGTTGAAGAAGGAAAGAAATGGTATATTAGCTAGAATAAATCTATTTATTTGAGTTAGTGTTGCCTGGTTGCATTTGGAAGTATTTACATTTTCCCCATGCAAAAACAACAATTAGAAAAGGAATGGGAGTGCACATTTAGGCCAATGATAAAGAATGTTTTCAAAATTTTTACTTGAAAATGAAAACAAATGAACATTGCAGCTCTTTTACAACCACATTTCTGATGAAATGAGTATGTGTTAAATTTACATAGTGTCAAATGCATATTACCATGACAAGACTATGCCATCAGTGGAACACAAGCAGTCCTTGAATGTTTAGCCTATGGAAGTATGATGCTTTTGTGCTGAATTTGCTTTTACAAAATGTTACGAAATATTAAAATAATTATGCAGGACAAATCAGTTAGTCAAGCAAGCAGCAGACAGAGTGACAACAGCTCATCTTGGCATTGAGTTTTAATCTGGACTCCAACCGTTTGCCAAATGTCTGTCCCTGCTGTCCTCCCTAATTTTCTGTCACTATTCCACTAACTTAGAGGCCAATAAATCTCTCCACACTTAAACAGAAATAACAATAGATAGATAAATAAACAAAGATATGTAGGAATTATTATAAGCGAAGGTTAGTACGTACTCTGCTATCTCTGAATATCCGCAGGAGGCAGCCACATGCAGCGGAGTCCATCCCTCGCTGTCCACCTGGTTCACACCGGCACCATTTTCCAACAGGAACATCACCATCTCTAAACTGCCATCTATACAGGCCTTTGAAAGGATAGAAATGTGTCATTGTCTTCACTAAATTATACATGTAATTACTACAGTTACTCTCAAAATGTAGTGTGAGTTTCACTTGTATTAGCATGTTTGCTCAGTTTATGTCATGATCTATTTCTGTTTCAGTTGAGGCCTGCCCTATTTTAGCAGGCCTAGTGTAGTCATAGCCTTGCCTTTATATTCCCTATAGACAAATTTATTCTTTACATTTGACATATTCAGTGCCACATGGAGCAACAAGAAACCATGAGCGACAATAGTGCAGCTCCTGGGACCCTTATCCAGATGTTATGCCAAGTCACGTTACCTGGTTGGGTAGACTATAACCCAGTACAAACTGGAAGTAAACTGGGACTAAACCCAGGAACAAAACCGGGACTAAATCAGGACTATATAAGAACCAAAGCTGGTCCTTACCAAGACTAAACTGTAGCAAAACCATAACAAGTGGGAACACAGCATTAAGATGATAGTGTACCGTCTGTCGCAGATTCTTTTGGTCCTAGTTCAAAGCTTGTTTGTTTCAGTGGTTTAGTCCTTGCTGTTTAAATTGTTACATCTTGTTTTAAACCTGGCAGAATCCTAATTTAGTCCCATAGTTCAACCATTCTTCATCTCAAATACAATAGCTTGACTTTCATATACTGAGTTATGTGATGTGGCAGTGCTTTACCTGGTGAAGAGCAGTTATCCCGTCTGCATTTGAACAGTTGATGATGTCTGGACCATCTTCTCTGTTTGTCAGTCGAGCTTCGGTCAGCATTGCCCGGGCCTCGTCTGTGTCTCCACTCGCACATGTCGCCAAGAACTCAGCCGCACGATCGAACCTCACACTTTTCCTAAAAATATACAAGTTTTTGTGTACTAATAATACCAATTGATGCAAAATATTAATGCTACAGCTATCACAATCTATCCATTATAATCACTGACTTAACTCTGAATTACAGTTGTCGAACTGAAATATTCAGTTTTTATTTACAGTTCACAATTTTGACCAAAGGTCTACATCAGGACTAAACAGGGCTAAAACCAGGATCAACCATAGCAAGTGAGTATGCACCCTTGATCCTGACATCAGTTCCTATTGTTTGTGAGCAAACAAAAATGTTATTATCTTTTAACATTTTACCCACCAACGAAATATACACCTCTAAATATTTTTTATTTAAACTCTAATTGATCATTGTTTGGACATACTAAGAAACAAACGCATAGGCTAAAGCGGTGCTAATAATGTACAAACCTTTATATAGGCCAACAATAAATCTGTTACTATATTAGACTTGGATGTACAGTGAACAGTGGCCAATGAGCTATTTATCTTTGCTGTAATGTTATTATAAAACTATGCCATGTTAATAAGAGTCATCAGCTACAGTAATAACATTGTCATTTTCACAAGATGTTGAGGCATTCCTGGATGACTTACAATGACAGCCTTATGACAAAATGTCACACTGTAACATAATATAGGTATACTTAATCTCTCTGTTACATTTGACACATTTTCCAGGATGAGGAAGTTATGAAACGACCAAAGCTTCAAAAATAGAGCTAGTGTCAGGGCCTCTATTCTGGTTTGTGACAATAGCACTTGACAGTTGTATGAGTGCTTGTTATTCCGCCGGTGGGCTGCTGCTGATCTGTCCCTGCTAGTTACTACACAGTTGCTGCCTACACGCTCTACAAACCCACGCACAATGTTCATTTTTAGCTTGTTACCAAATACCATCGACTGTTGGTGAATAGATTGATAGACTGTATTGCTAGAAAACAATTCAAAAACGATTTATCCTACCGTCTCTTGATAAGAGGACTTATATGCTCTCCTTCCCCGGACTCTGGTTGGTTAGTTGGCTGCTCACAGAGCTTGGCCTCCGGGTTTAGTGGAACGCTCTCCTCGGCGTCGCCCCTCCACCTCCTCCTGGGCACCGCCGAGGCTTTGTCCGTGCAGGAGCCGGCCCAACGCTTGAGCTGCTCTCGCCGCTTGGACCTGGCCGAGTCCCCCATGACTTTAAGCGCGGAGGAGGACTGCGATTTTAAAAATAAAACACGCAGCGCTGGGAGGGAAGGACACACCCTCCATGTGTACACTTTCACTTCCTGGTTCTGTGGATGTTCAAAAGAAGTGGAGGCTGCGGCGCGTGCCCGGGGAGGTCGGGAGCGCGCGCTGCAGTGACGTCAGTGCGTGTGTTTGGAGGAAACTCGAGTGGGCAAGTAACCTGTGCTCTTCCTGTCATTGTGCTCCTGTGTTTGACTTCATGGTTCATCTGTAAAAATACAATGAGAAATGGCCCAGAGAAATACTTAAGTGTATTTTAGTGAAGGCCTGGTTGGCTATAAACGCGTATCACCAATAAACAATAAGATGCATTGTGCAAGTGTATAGGCCCTAAACATGTTCCTTATGCCACTACTGTATATAATCTATACTCTCTGCTATAATCCTTCTATTCTACTTTCACTGCATTTAAGAACAACATTCTTATGCTCATAAAGTAGTAAATATTTAGTATAGGCAAGTCACGAGTGACTTTACAGGTGTTGGGTTCACTACCTGCTTGTCTTCATGTGTTATTGCTTTGCCTGGAATGTTCATGATTTGGCCTTAATCTTATCCTATGTATCACCATGAGAAACAGAGTTAAAGGTCAGATCTGTGGAGAGGTGAGCCGCTCATAAACATGGATGCCTTAAAATGTTAAACTCCAGTAATTTCCTAAATGCAAGTTTAATGCCATACTGTGGAACATTCCAGACCAGACAAGGCAGCAACATCTCCATGGAAACGTAGGTGTGCGAGATTTTATGTGTGTGTGTGTGTGTGTGTGTGTGTGTGTGTGTGTGTATGTGTGTGTGTGTGTGGATTTGCTTCTTATTTAGTGAGAAAAAAAATTGTAGCTCATAACATACTAGTATAGGCATATAGAAAAATGCCTCCTGCTCCATCTGCTGGTGTCTGTCATCATTGCACATTTTGAAACAGAAATATCCCATAGACAGGGGTGTCCAAACTTTTTTCATAAAGGGCCAATATCAAAAACACAGATGAAGCAGAGGGCCGATAGGGCCGTAGACTGGTGCCAGTACAGTGAATAATTGAAATATGTGCATGTTTAACATGAATAGCAGGAATAAATACTGATGGCTCATGCTAAGTCCTTAAAACCACACACTAAATATTAAATATTCGCTTTATCAAGGTAGAATTTCAAAACTTGAGTAAGAAGTACATTTTTAAATGATGTAGGTAATTTGAGCCAAGTCACCTGGAAGCCTGAGGGCCAAGAAAAAATTGTCTGAGGGCCGCATTTGGCCCACGGGCCATAGTTTGGACATGCCTGCCATAGACAAAAAGAAGAACTAACCCCACAGCCGTAATGACATTGTATATTATCAAAACAGATACTTGTAGTTTTATGTGTGTATGAGTCACACTGTATGTCCAAAGATTACTCAGATTTATAGGCCTAAAAACAATCATCATCACAAATTCATATTCTGCTCATAGGACAATGTACTCTTGAAGTAATCTGTTGAATAGGTCAAAGTTGAAAGCAGCAGCGCAGAGTTGAGCAATGCATAACCTACACTACCAGAGCAAACATATGTAACAGCTGCTTGGTCTCTGTTTACTGCTGGTGTTGAAACCACTTCCCTATGGTTAACATACTGCATCTGGTCACACCCAAATTAGTCTAAAACTAACCTAAAGACACACATCATACAGTATATGGTGTCACTGAGGTGTGGGATCATCAGGCTCTCACAAGGGCATTTCTAAGGATTATTATACCAGTTATATACATTTAAATTAAACATTCAAAGCAAGAATGTGTAAAATATAAGAAATGCATCACTAATCCAAGAGTGTGTGTTTATTAAAGGTGAACTATGTAACTTTTCTGGCGGATGATCTGACACCATGTCATTATGGAAATGTTATTGCCAGGTAATCCAAGTTACTGGTCAAATCTATGGAGAGGTGAACTCACATAGTACAATGCATCTTATACTATGTTAGCTCTCTTTTGAGATGTATTACCCTCCCCCCGACCCCCCTGATCCCCCTAAACAGCACACAAACTAGGGGTCAAACTTCACTCGTTTTCTTGTTGTTGTGCCATGTTGTGGACTGCACTACAGCAAATGAGGTAAGTCAGGCCTAAAATAGCTTTTTTCTATTAATCCCTACTTAGTATAGGGATGTAGTTAGCTATAGATTGTTTTATAAGTGCAGTTTTATATTGTGTGTTAAAATATGGATCCAAGCTTCTTCTATTTCTTCCTTCGTAGCTAAAGTATATTATTTTGGATAGTAACCTAATTGGAGTTTATCAACCACTGACAATTAAGAGAAAATATTAATACTAAGTCTGAAAAGTCAGACTTGTTCTATCATTTTTTGTGTGATAATTTCTTGAAATTTGTCTTTCCTCGCAGTATTACAAATTTTCAACAATACTGCCACCTAGTGTTCAGAAATTATAGCCTACTAAACGAAATGCTCGTGGTCCTAGGGGCAATTTGTGGTCAAAGTCTTTAGCTGCTGCAGCATAAACATACGTCCTGTAGGAAATATTCAAATAAGGTGTATATTTTATAGAGAGTTTATGTAGCCATGTGGATAATTTCAGAAAGTTAAATTAGGCTATGCATTACCTTCTGTGTGTAATTCAAAGTATGCTTCAATTTGTACTGTCAATAGCCCATAACATGAGGGTTCTTGACTAAATTTGCTGTGATTCTTTGTACTGATTTAATATTTTAGCATTTATTTTTGCTTACTTTACATCTAATAAAAAAAAATAAAAATTGAGTTATCCCCTTAACAAAGACACATTAAAACGTTTACCAACCAACAATGATTGCACTGATTTTTCTTTCTAATCTCAGAATGTTTTCCTCAAGCCCATCTCTGGCACACTCCTTGCCCCCTCTCAGCCTCACTCGTCTGGCCCAGGAGTGGCTGGCAGAGGACACCCCACATTTGGACCCTGCTGGAGTGTGCGTGGGGAACAAAGAAGTGGAGGCAAGACTTCTTTGTAAGAGCCCAAACAGTGTTCTGGCTGGCAGCCCTTTCTTCACTGCAGTGTTCAGTGAGGTGGGCTGCTCTGTGCAGTGGAGATACCAGGATGGAGAGCAAATCGGTGAGCATATTTAGGTCTATCATATGAAAACCCCAAGCATAATAGTAAAGGATTTATACTATATCAGTCAAGCATTTGCACACGTGTTGCAGGAAATATTTTTTTTAATGACAATAATACATCGGTTTTATATAGTAGTTTTCATGGTAACTCAAAGATGTTTTCCAATAGTTTATTATAAAACAAGGACAAGACAAACAAAAACAAGTAATGATTTGTGTTCTAAGCAGTTTTTTTAAGGTGTTTATTTTATAATTTTTTTATGTTTACTACTTTGCAACTACACTTTATATACATACATAAGACATAAAATATATGAAGCAACATATAAAGAATTATGTTAGAAATAAAAGTTAAATAACTCAGCATTTTTATATTTAATTTGAAATGCTCAAAGTAGCAATTCTTTGCTTTGTTGACAGTGCTGCAAAACCTTGGCCTTCAGGATGAAATCACCTGAAATGGTTTTCACTTCACAGGTGGGTTAAGAAAAGAGTGCAAAGCAGTGATTAAAGCAAAGGGTGGCTACTTTTAAAAATCTAAAACAGACTTTTGAATTATTTTGAGTTTTATACTTGTTATTACATTCCATATGTGACCATTATGTAATGTAACTCATATCATAATGTAAGTAATCATGGAAATAAAAATGAAGCATAAATAAAAAGTGTGTCCAGATGTTTGACTGGTAGTCTAAAATATGTCAGTGGAGATATAATGATTGCTATAAAATCTCACAATAGACTTATTTAGTCAAATAGGGAAAAAAATCAGTCAATCAAAGTGAATTTATAGAGCACTGTAAAACAACACAGAAAAGACCAAAGTACAGGAATAAAAAAAGAAACAATGAAATACTGAAACACTTAGTAGGGGGTAGACAGCATGCTGAAAAATTTATATCATGATTTTCAGATCCAGATCACAATATAGATTTTATCACAAGCCTTGTTCTTTTATACATGGTGAAAAGTTTCTGTTTTTGACCATAGAGCTGCATTACACAAAAAAGCAGGGAATCACTATATGGCAATTTTACCAAAATAGCATATGGCAGGGCTGCAGAGCTATTTGCAATCAAATCTATATCGCAGTTTGAGTTACCGCAGTTGTCAAATCTCAAAGCCTTGAGATAATAACAGTTTATCAGTTCATATTTGTGCAACTGTAATTGCTTCTGGAGCTGTTTACAATAAGCACTCTGAACAGAATGCTACATTTTAAACATATATTGAGTTGTGTAAATATTCATCCCTTACTCTTTGCAGGTGCAGATGCTGTCACACTGACTGCTATAGTGAAAGGCCCAGCAAACTGCCTTCTTTTGGGGGAGAGGCCTGCTCTGAACTGCCTGGCCCGTGCTTCAGGTATAGCCACGCGCTGCTCAGAGCTCCGGGCCTTAGCAGCTGCAGTAGGGTGGGGCGGAGAAGTGGCCGGGACTCGAAAAACCACCCCCGGCTTCCGTCTGGTGGAGAAGTATGCAATGTTGGTGGGAGGGGCATCCACGCACAGACACGACCTGAGTGGGATGGTGATGCTGAAAGACAATCATGTGTGGGCCTCAGGGAGTATCACAGAGGTAAAAACCAGCAAAAATCTAAAACATTAATCAAGAGAACATCAACCTTTTGTAAAATAAATAAAATACCTAAGAGACTGAAAAGTCAGATTGTCAGTTGTAACACCAGTAATCCATTTTATAGCTCTTAGAAAATTCAATAAAAATTACATTTTAGAACAGAACTATTTGTAGTCTAGCACATCTCACCTACATACCATTAATGCCAGGTCAAAATAAAATATAAAATACAATGTTGTATTATAGCTAATAAGGCAGCTTAACTCTCTGGGTGATGTATGAATGCTCAATGCAAAATGTTAATCTAGAGAAGGAATAGACTTAATAATAATGAATTTCCCAACCATAATATAGAAATGATATGTTATTAGTATTATGATGCATTCAAGTCATTCTGGCCATGGAGGATTTAAGTGAAGTTAATTCCAACACTGATGCCTTTCTTTCTACAGTGGTTGTTATTATGTGACTATAAATACTGTATATTCTTCAGGCAGTGAGGGCAGCCAGAGCTGTGTGTGGTTTCAGCAGTAAAGTGGAAGTTGAATGTCGTTCTGTGGAGGAGGGCTCAGAGGCGGCCGCTGCTGGAGCTGATATAGTGATGCTGGACAACTTCCAACCACAGGTACCTCTTTTTGGTTTCCTCCCTAATATGACCCCTATTATGTTATGAATGAGATGTATACAGAAATAAAATGACTGGTCATTTGGTTTGTGGAAGAAAAAAACAACAATGTGTGGCAACTTGTGACTTGTAATTGTCACTACAAAAAAATGACACATTAAAAATATCCCCATGCAATAGACATTCATTGCAACACATTGACACTGTGACAAAGATAAAATTATTATGGATAGTGCTGTATAAATAAAATTAATTTAATTTCCAGGAGCTTCATACAGCTGCTCAGAGACTCAAAAAGGACTTCCCGTCTGTTCTGATTGAGGCCAGTGGAGGAGTGAGCCCTGAGACCCTGCAGCAAATGTGTTCACCCCACATCGACATCATCTCTCTGGGCTGCATCACCCAGGGCTGTCCTGTGGTGGACTTCTCACTGAAGGTCATTCACTGAGATATAACTTTATTGTAAAGATAAAACAAATAAAATATTATAATATTTTTTAGAAATTGTCAAGATTAATTTAATGTCTTTAATTTTATCAAATTAGTGAGCAGACCTGAAACTGGGGACAGAGTAAATGGAAGGTGAGAAACTGTCCTCTTCTCAAGACAGAGATCACCATAGTCACACAAGTAGGCCAGGAAAGGCAGTTTGATATTGCACAAAGCTGTTATGGATTTGCACATGATTATTAACTGATTCATTCATAATTATATAAAATAAAAAATACTTTCTATTTTTGTAACTTTCTAGCTCTTTTGTATAAAAAGCATCTTCTTTCAGCTCATCAAATGTTGCAGCTACAAAACATCCATCCATCCATCCATCCATTTTCGTCCGCTTATCTGGGGCTGGGTCGCGGGGGGAGCAGCCTAAGCAGGGACTCCCAGACTTCCTTCACCCCAGACACGTCCTCCAGCTCCTCCGGGGGGACCCTGAGGCGTTCCCAGGCCAGCCGAGAGACATAGTCCCTCCAGCGTGTCCTGGGTCTTCCCCGGGGCCTCCTCCCGGCGGGACATGCCCGGAACACCTCCCGAGGGAGGCGCCCAGGAGGCATCCGGAACAGATGCCCGAGCCACCTCAACTGGTTCCTCTCGACGTGGAGGAGCAGCGGCTCTACTCCGAGCTCCTCCCGTGTGACTGAGCTCCTCACCCTATCTCTAAGGGAGCGCCCAGCCACCCTGCGGAGGAAACTCATTTCGAGCGCTTGTATCCGCGATCTCGTCCTTTCGGTCACTACCCAGAGCTCATGACCATAGGTGAGAGTAGGAACGAAGACTGACCGGTAAATCGAGAGCTTCGCCTTTCGACTCAGCTCCCTCTTCACCACAACGGTCCGATACAGCGACCGCATCACTGCCGAAGCTGCACCGATCCGCCTGTCAATCTCACGTTCCGTCCTTCCCTCACTCGTGAACAAGACCCCGAGATACTTGAACTCCTCCACTTGAGGCAAAGACTCCCCACCCACTCGGAGAGGGTAAGCCACCTTTTTCCGGTCGAGAACCATGGCCTCGGACTTGGAAGAGCTGATCTTCATCCCAGCCGCTTCACACTCGGCTGCAAACCGCCCCAGTGCACACTGCAGGTCCTGGCTCGATGAAGCCAACAGAACAACATCGTCCGCAAACAGCAGAGATGAAATCCTGTGGTCCCCGAACCGGACCCCCTCCGGCCCCTGACTGCGCCTAGAAATTCTGTCCATAAATACAATGAACAGAACCGGTGACAAAGGGCAGCCCTGGCGGAGTCCAACATGCACCGGGAACAGGTCTGACTTACTGCCGGCAATGCGAACACAGCTCCTGCTCCGGTCATACAGGGACCGGACAGCCCTTAGCAAAGGGCCCCGGACCCCATACTCCCAGAGCACCCCCCACAGGACACCACGAGGGACACGGTCAAATGCCTTCTCCAGATCCACAAAACACATGTGGACTGGTTGGGCAAACTCCCATGAACCCTCGAGCACCCTATGGAGAGTGTAGAGCTGGTCCAGTGTTCCACGGCCAGGACGAAAACCACACTGCTCCTCCTGAATCCGAGGTTCGACTATCGGCCGGATTCTCCTCTCCAGTACCCTGGCATAGACCTTACCGGGAAGGCTGAGAAGTGTGATCCCCCTATAGTTGGAACACACCCTCCGGTCCCCCTTCTTATACAGAGGGACCACCACCCCGGTTTGCCAGTCCAGAGGTACTGTCCCCGACCGCCACGCGATGTTGAAGAGGCGTGTCAGCCAAGACAGCCCCACAACATCCAGAGACTTCAGGTACTCAGGACGGATCTCATCCAACCCCGGAGCCTTGCCACCAAGGAGCTTGCCAACCACCTCAGTGACTTTGGCCAGGGTGATGGATGAGTCCGCCTCCGAGTCCCCAGCCTCGGCCTCCTCCTCGGAGGACGTGACGGTGGGATTGAGGAGATCCTCAAAGTATTCCTTCCACCACCGGACAACGTCCCCAGTCGAGGTCAGCAGCTCTCCCCCCGCACTGTAAACAGTGTTGGTGAAGAACTGCTTTCCCCTCCTGAGGCGCCGGACGGTTTGCCAGAATCTCTTTGAGGCCGTCCGATAGTCCTTCTCCATGGCCTCCCCGAACTCCTCCCAGCTCCGAGTTTTTGCCTCCGCGACCACACGGGCTGCAGCACACTTGGCCCGCCGGTACCCGTCAGCTGCCTCAGGAGTCCCCCGAGCCAGCAAGGCCCGATAGGACTCCTTCTTCAGCTTGACAGCACCCCTTACTTCCGGTGTCCACCACCGGGTTCTGGGGTTGCCGCCGCGACAGGCACCACAGACCTTACGCCCACAGCTCCGAGCAGCTGCATTGACAATAGAGGCCGAGAATGAAGCCCACTCGGACTCCATATCTCCGGCCTCCCCCGGAATCCGGGAGAAGTCCTCCCGGAGGTGCGAGTTGAAGGTCCCTCTGACAGAGGGCTCCGCCAGACGTTCCCAACAGACCCTCACTACACGCTTGGGCCTGCCAGGTCTTTCCGGCTTCCTCCTCCGCCAGCGAACCCAACTCACAACCAGGTGGTGATCAGTTGACAGCTCAGCCCCTCTCTTCACCCGAGTGTCCAAGACACGCGGCCGAAGATCAGATGACACGACGACAAAGTCGATCATCGACCTCCGGCCTAGGGTGTCCTGGTGCCATGTGCACTTATGGACACCCTTGTGCTCGAACATGGTGTTCGTTATGGACAAACTGTGACTAGCACAGAAGTCCAATAACAAAACACCGCTTGGGTTCAGATCAGGGAGGCCGTTCCTCCCAATCACCCCTCTCCAAGTGTCACTGTCGTTGCCCACGTGGGCGTTGAAGTCCCCCAGGAGAACAACGGAGTCCCCGGTCGGTGCACTGTCTAGTACCCCTCCCAAGGACTCCAAGAAGGCCGGGTACTCTGCACTGCTGTTCGGCCCGTAGGCCGACACCACAGTGAGAGACCTGTCCCCGACCCGAAGGCGCAGGGACGCGACCCTCTCGTTCACCGGGGTGAACTCCAACACACAGCGACTGAGCTGTGGGGCAATGAGCAGGCCCACACCAGCCCGCCGCCGCTCCCCGCAGCCAACGCCAGAGAAATGGAGAGTCCAGCCCCTCTCAAGGAGTTGGGTTCCAGAGCCCAAACTGTGCGTGGAGGTGAGGCCGACTATATCTAGTCGGTAACGCTCAACCTCCCGCACAAGCTCAGGCTCCTTCCCCCCCAGCGAGGTGACATTCCATGTCCCCAGAGCTAGTCTCCATGTCCGGAGATCTGGTCGCCGAGGCCCCCGCCGTCGACTGCTGCCCAGATCTCTCTGCACCGGCCCCATATGGATCCTCCTGCGGGTGGTGGGCCCACGTGAGGACGGCCCCACGTCGCTCCTTCGGGCTGAGCCCGGCCGGGCCCCGTGGGGGGAGGCTCGGCCACCAGGCGCTCGCTGGCGAGCACCCACCCCAGGCCTGGCTCCAGGGTGAGGCCCCGGTGACGCCAATCCGGGCGACGTAACTGGCCTTGTTGGTGTACTCATCATAGGGGCTTCTGAACCATTCTTCGTCTGACCCGTCCCCCCGGACCTGTTTGCCTTGGGTGACCCTACCAGGGGCATGAAGCCCCCGACAACATAGCTCCTGGGATCATTCGGGCACTCAAACCCCTCCACCACGATAAGGTGACGGTTCAAGGAGGAGCTACAAAACACAAAATATTCTATTACTACATCCATTATCATTTAATAGAATGAGTTGTTGCAGCCCTAGTAAAGTTCTGAAAAGTAAATGTTCAATATGAATTTATAAATACATGAAAGCTGCATTCGAATAACATGGTGGTACATTGTTCTTTTTCCTTTAATTAATTTAACTGAACTGCTTAGACCAGTTAAATTAATCACAAATCTTTCAAGGAGATACAACACAACTCTGATTACATGTTGCCTCAATAATTACCTAATTGTAGTGGCCGTTTAACTCCAGAGTTGGCCACTTTAGCTGTGAGGGCTGTGTGGCTTTAGCTTGACTCCTGTGTCTAAGATGAAAACCGAAAGATTCAATGTCCAAACTTACAGACTATTGATTATGAGGTTTAATTGTAGATGCAGATTCCATATCTAAATATTACACAATATTTCCAGTCCACACGGTCAAAAAACTGTATGGCGTCAACCCCTACAGCTTCCACACAAAGAATAATCAGGTCACAAAGGCCACCTGGCTATGAGCCACTAGGCTTCACCCCTAAGACTCCACCCCAAACACTTTGAACCAATGTGGGACAAAAATGGCCGTAACACTCCCGGCCCCTAATTATAATGCAGGAGCACTTATAATTACCAAAACAGAAAATTTTCAATTTGTCTTTACATCTATAAGTTATCAATTTACCAATAACCTTCTTTTCTACTTTCTACTAAATGTTACTCAATTTGCTTTTAGCTATTACATCTAGTTTAATGTAAACTCTATCAATAATATCCCCACAATTACAAGTCATTATTTCAATCAAAATCATTGAAATTATTGTTTCAAAAGATGTTAAATCACTGTCTTTTTACAACTTTTATTACAACATTATATTGACACATTTTTAAAAAGATGTCTATGTTTTCAAGCTTTTAACCATTTGTTTCCCCTGGAGTTGTATTTGGAGTGATTAGTGCATGTTTAAGCAATCATTAATCAGCTATTTTTAAGACGGCATATTGCTGATCAACCCCCATTTTCACCTTTACTGACTTCATTTTTTAAATTGGTGATACGTGTAGGATTCGGCAGCAGCTATATCTATATGTAGGCTATTTGATTTAACCACATAAAAACTCATAAACTGTTGTATTTAAAGATATTACAGCAGCTTATTGTGCAGCTTTTACCCTGGACCCTGAAGGAACAAATGAAAACAAAGGAACAAAGGGACAAAAAAGTTTTTTAATTGTTCTTAGCTTCTCAGAAGTTTTGGGGAAGTTTGCAATACACCCTTTAATTTGTATAGTCAAGACAGGAAATTTAAAAAAGAATTCCTCACAATTTACTCAGAAATTGGCAACATGTTTGGTGAATAATAACATGTTTTTAGTATATTTCTTCCAAATAAAAACATTACTGCTGTAGTCGACATAAGTTCTTGGTTGATTAAAGATATGTTCTGTGCATTGATTTCTTGTCTAAAAGGGGGCATGGCATAGCACTGTCAATACAAAAAAGTATTAGGATCTCTTGCAGCCAAAAATAAATAAATAAATAAAATAAAAATAAAGCAGCATGTACAAATGTGAAAAGACTATTTAAATTGTCTGGTCACTCCTAAAGCTCCTACAACTCCACTCAAACAGTGAGAGATATAGGACTACATTCAGACCGTACATACGCCGTCCAGATAACAGATAAGCTTGTGTTTCTGTCATGTCCTCCTATGACCTCTTGCATAAAGCTGAGATTTTTTATTAGTTATTTTTCTATTTTATTTTGTCCTGTACATATACATTTATGTAATTATTTCTTATTTGACACCTGTCTCTTGCTATCTTTTTTGCTACTTATTTAGAATTTATTATTACCATTTATATTTCTTACTGTTTGTTATTTGTTATTATTTTATATTGTTATGTGTGAGCTACTGTGTCCAAATAATTTCTCTTGTGGATCAATAAAGTTTGTCTAAGTCTAAGTCTAACCTACATGATCAACTTAAGATGACCTGGGATGTATTCCAAAAAGTGTGCAATAAAGTTAATCTACAAAGGAAAGGGTGTAGGCATTTTCAGAAATCATGGTACCAGAAAAGGAACAGGATGGCTCAACTCAGGACTCCGGACATCCCCCTTAATTGTTCTTAATAAGAGCATTTAAAGAATTCAAACGGCCAAAGGTAGAGAACAAGCAATGCGAGTCACTCATGTTTAAACCAGCTACAGAAAAGCACAGCTGCCTCAAATATGCACGAAAATCACTTCTTCATTCTTCTATATGTGTGCACAACTGGTAAGAGCTATTTAGATTTACTAGCATTTGTAGACAATTTATTTTTTCATATTATCTTAGATTTTCTAATTCAGACACTACAGGAAATTCTCAAATGAAGAGCATTGAGTACTTTTTTAATATGGGAACTTATTAGCTAGTTTTGTTTTGTTTGTTTTTTTCTTTAAATTTTCTGTTTAAATATGAGTTATTCTTTGTCTTACTTTTAGTAATATCATGTCTATTAAATAGGAAAAAGGATATTATGTAAAATTGACCATGTGAATGGCATGCCCTCATCATTAGCTCACTCATAGTTGTTTTGATGGGTTGATTCGTGCAGTTATCCTGCCTTGTACCATAATCAAGGCTTGAACTATATCTTTATCTTTATTTCTATTCAATCTTAGAGGATGCTAATATGATGTCTTGAACAGACTGCAGTCATGAAAAGGGATTTTAGTTTAATTCCACAATGCAATCAACAACCCTGCAGCCACCTAAACATTTAGCACTGACTGACTAGCTGTTAAAATGCTGAAATCATTCATCATTACCAGTCTGAGTTCATCTACATGCCTCCTCGATGTGTTTGTAAGTCTGTGCTGAGCACCAATTGCTCACATAGTTAACATGTCGATTCAATCTGGAACATTCCCATGGTACTGGTGCCACGGGGGTCAATCATCATATCATCATTTGTTCAATCTTTATATGCTGCTATTAGTTAATATGCAGCAATGATGCGTCCTTGATGTACTTCTTAAAGCAGCAATGCATCATTTTCTGGTGAGGGGATGTGGGACCCTATCTGCATTAGAGATCTCCATTGAGATAGAAAGTTTTATTTTAATCTATTATTTGGATGAAAACTATAATTGTTCAATCAGAATATACTGAATCTCCTATTAAATTACATTTTGACAGTGAGTATTTCATTGGCCTTTAACATTGACTTGAGAAACCCGGAAGTCTATGATGGAAGTGCAAATGATTTCTTTGGATTCAAAGTGCTACAGGTTGGGTCCAAAAGCAACAAAGGGTAAGTCTTTCCTTCTGTTGTGAAATAATGTTTTCTTTTCAATAATAAGTGATATTTCTTGGATTGGATTATAACTCATAACCACTGTGTGCTGTGGTCCAACGCAAGAAAAACATTATTTAAAAAAAAAAAAAAAAAAAAAAGCTTTTGTACATCGGCCATCTGAGTGTGCTATGCATTTTTTCATTTTTGTCTTGCTGCTCCTTTCATTTGCACCTATACAAGAATTTTGGTGTGCGTTTTCTGTTTCTTTTGATATAGCTCATAACTGACATAATTCTTTCCTCAGTATTAACTGTTGCTCCTCCACAGAATCATAGTGACTGCCCCTCTGTATATGAATGGATCTGGTGCAGTTTACCTCCGCAGGAAAAACACCGCGCCACCCCCATTTACACCAAAAGGTAAAGTTATTTAGTGCTGTCATGCGATTAAAAAAATTGAGAGATGAATTAATTATGATCTGTAATTAATTAATCTAATTAATCTAATTTTAATCTCACCTAAAAATTGCTGAGAAAAGCCTTCAATTTGAGGTATTTTCATTTAAATTCATTATTACATTATTGTGGCAGATCAAAAGACTGATATAGATTAAAAATAGTGACTTTATAAAGTCATTTATTGTTTAACAAATCTCTCCAATTTGGTTGTTGAGCCCAAGTCTCCATGAATAAGAAACTGTTTGCTGTAAAGTAGCAAAGACGAGGAAATCTGAACATAATAACTTTTGTCTACTTAAAGACAATAAAAAGTCCAGTCTTTCCTTAACCATATTAAAAATATTATTGATAGAGAAATGCTTTATATATGAGATCACTGGTTTCAATCCTTGTTTTAGTCCTGGTTTAGACCTGCTTTAATCCTAGTTTAGTCCTGGAATGGATAATCCTGTTTTAGTCCTGGTGTTAGTTCTGGTTTAGTCCTGGTTTAGACCTGGTTTTAGTTCTGGTTTTAGTTCTGGTTTAGTCCTGGTTTAGTCCTGGTTTAGTCCTGGTTTAGACCTGGTTTAGACCTGGTTTTAGTTCTGGTTTTAGTTCTGGTTTAGTCCTGGTTTAGTCGTGGACTGGATAAGTCCTGGTTTTAGTCTTGGTGTTAGTTCTGGTTTAGAGGCTCACAGGAGGAAGCGCGGTTTACGCCGCGTACGCGAGAAAACACGATCCACACGCGGCGCACGGGAGCACGTCTGTGTCCGCGCAGTAACTACGGAAGGAAACGTGGTCCGCGCGTTCTCAGGTTAATGACGATGATGAAGGTGTGTGTTTGTGTTTGTGTGTGTGTGTGTGTGTGTGTGTGTGTTTGTGTGCGTGTCCCCTCATGTGGCAGGTCACTATAGGACAGTAGTGCAGACATCATGAGCCTATGCAGGTTGTTTTCACCAGTGACATTTAAGTTGTAGGCGATTTTATATTTGTTATTTTCTTTTATATTTCACGTCGGGAGAAGAATTTCCAAGACACGAATGCGTTTTTACCTGTGCACTGCTGACTCTGTTCTACTGGCTCTTCGACCTCGTCCTGACGCCGCCAACGTTAACATGACGTTTACATCGCTGTTACTGCGCGCGTTTTGTGTGGGTTTCCGGCAATGAGTAGAATTACCCAAATAAAAAAAAATTATAAATGTGTTTTGTGTGTGTGTGTGTGTGTGTGTGTGTGTGTGTGTGTGTGTGTGTGTGTGTGTGTGTGTGTGTGCTGTTGTCCCAACATCACATAAAAACAGATTTTATAATAAAGCAACTCGCATACAGAAACAGTAAAGTTAGAGATTAAAAATGAGATTAACGCGATTAAAAAACATAACGCGCTAAATATGACTGTAATTAATTAATCGCAATTAACGCGATAATTTGACACCCCTAAAGTTATTACATACAACACTTGTTACTAGTTATTCAAACAATCTGGTAAAAGGTGTCAGGTTTGTACAATGAATGGCTCCCAAACAGACATAGAGTCAGGAAGGGGTTTTAAGCAGATTTAATAAGAACAAGGGAAAGGGGTCAGGTCCAAAAACAGGCATGGTCAAACACAGTAATACTTGTACGCTGATAAGTTGATCTCTCAACACAATTGACATCATTTTTCCAGCAAGAAACTTTCACTGCAGGCTACATGATGGGGTAAGTGGCGCGTCGTGTGTCCTGGCGGCTCTTTCCGTGGAGGATATTAAAGACATTTACCTATTCGGAACCATGATTAAAGGTTTTTTGCTGATTGGATTAGGCATGTTTCGATGTTTCGAAAAATTCAGATTACCAAGGTGGCTGTTCAGTGCCCTACTTGACTGTCCAAACTGAGTGAAATTGGAGGTAAAGCTGCAAACTCTCAAACTGTGACTATAAGCTATTTTATAGAAGGTTCTGCTGCCTCGCACTGCATTTCGGAAAACATCACGTAAAGACTAACAGTCATTGACTGGAGATTGGATGAGACTGTGGTCTTGAATCCCAGTACTGATAACATCTCAGAGAGTTGAAGCTTTACAAAGAGGAATGAGCAGACCTTGAGATCAACAGAGACAATCAGAGTAGTTGTGGAAATTGGAATTGCAGCTGCATGACCCAAACCCAAACAAGTCGAATTTTATTTTATTGGCCTTCCCCAGACAGCACCAGTCTTGGCCAGGGCCGGGTGGAATCAACTCGTCCTGGAGATTAGAGCAGGGAGGTGGCTCTCCTCACTGTCCCCTCCAACACACCTTCACAGCTTTGTACCCCTGGCGTGGAGGTTGGGTCTGTTCAATCCCGTGGTTGCAGGATCCAGATGGCTGCTTGCCTACGTCGATTAACTCCACTCCTGTACATTCCCCGGTTGCAAGTCTAGTCGTAATCTTTGTACTGTGTTTTGAGTATGTACTGATGTCGCGGAGGTGGTTTTTTGTGCACAGGTCCCATATCATGCCCTGATAGGAGCATGGTCTGGGGGCTGTTCTCTTTTTTTAGGAAGGCAAAATGAGCAACAGAAACAAGGTACCTGATAAAAACAAAATAAAAAGGGTAGCAAAACAGAACTTGATGAAACATGACAAAAGTGCACTATGTAATTTGAATACATTAAAACTAAAATCATCATAAAAAGGATTCCCTTTAGAATATTTCTTGAACTTATCTACTCTGTAATCCTTGTTGAAGTGGTTCACCATATTTGCATTTTCAGATGTATTATGTTCTGTTTTTGTCACTTTGTGCTAATAAAAATGTATTTATAACATTTATAAAATACATTTATAACAGAGCTATTATTACAGATTTCATTTACAGATCCATTTAATTTGCTAGAACCTAACATGAAACTAACTTTTTATTTTTTTTGTTCAGCTCTTACTGTTGGAGAGGAGAAGGTACAAGTCAGGCACTTTGGGTTGTCTGTAGGAAAGGACCTCACACAACCTCAGCTAACTGTAAGCACCCATTAAAGGAGCATAGAATAACTGTTCTGATGGAGGGTCCAGCAAGTCCTTTGACTGGGATATTCCACAGTTTTGTATTAAAATTATATCCATCTCCAGAAACAAGCAGATGACTACACAAGTGATAGGTCACAGAGAGGCAAGTCTAGAAATAAAATATCATTAGTAAATGCTACATGGGTAAATGTAATGTCAAACTGTGGAACATTCCAGGTAAAGCAATAACAGTTCCATGGCGAAAAGCAGGTAATAAAAATAATAATACATAACACTTGTATAGCACTTTTCCGACTCTTCACCACAGTTCAGATAGATAGACTCTGGTGATCCTTCACCAGAGTGAGTTACATGTAGTTAAAATATATTTATATTGTTAAATAACAATAATTAAAAAATATATTCTTTCAGGTTTGTAGTCCCAGTGTGGTCATTAGATGTTATGAGAATTTCTACATGAACGGTGTGTGCTACAATCTCACAGAACAACTACAGGAGCAGTCTGTGTTCACTGCAGCTTTTCAAGGTTTTTCTCTTTTCACATAAAAACATTGTCTATATTCTATTAAATCTTAATTATTGTATCTTTATTATCTATCTCATTTAATATGCTTACTTAATCCGCAGAACGAGGTTTATTAATGTAAGATATTTTACTGCTTACCCAAATTACAAAAATATATTTTCAGCTTGCACTAAAAAGACAGTGGACCTTGCTTTTCTGTTTGATGGATCATTAAGTATGACAGCAGAAGAGTTTGAAACAAATAAGGTTTTCATTGAGGATATCATGTCGAACCTTAAAAACACTTCTATAAAGGTAATTATACATAACTAGCCTGGACATACCAAGTTTATTTCAAAAAGAAAAACTCACTGGCCAGGGTCTACAGCATCATGTTTTTTATGTAATCAATTTCCATACTTTTGATTTTTGCTCTTTAGTTTGCAGCAGTGCAGTTTTCATCTACAGTACAGACAGTTTTTACTTTTAATGACTACACAAACGGTACAGCCAGCAGTAAACTCAAGAAAGAACCACAATTAAGAGAGCTCACCAACACGTACAGAGCATTGAATTTTGTTCTGTGAGTTTGAGATCAACTTGAAGTTCTGATGATGATTTATTTACAACAAACCTATTTAGCCTTGTTGCCAACTTTTTTCCCCATTTCAGAACAAACCATTTAAACAATACTTCAAATGGAGGATCTTCTGATGCAACCAAAGTGCTGGTTTTAATCACAGATGGTAATCCAAGTGACTCGGACACAACCCATAAATCTATCATGAAGTATGACTCAATGAACATAATTCGATTTGTCATTGGGGTAAGTGGCAGAACTGTGTGTAACACTTCCTTAACTATGGTACTGCTGCTCCCTTAGAATTATTTAAAACTGTCTGATTATACTAAAATACTAATGCCTCACCTACAAGGGGTCAAACATCTTCTAAGTCCAACATTTTTGGGGAAGACAAATAAAACATCAAAAATAAATTAAAAAAATGTCCGTGGCTGGAGTAATTCTGTCCTTTTTTTTTTTAGGTGAAAGATGTGAATTTGGAAAAATTGAGAGTTATTGCTTCAGAGCCCAAGGACAATAACACATTTCACATTGAAAACTACAGCGGGCTGACAGGCGTGCTGGAAAACGTCCAGAAGAAGATCTTTCAAACTGAAGGTATTTTTAAAATTTCCCTCTGCACATAAAAAACAAACAAACTAGTGAGTCTATGGTTTATGTTTTATTATGATCAGGCACAACAGCAGCTCTGGCCAGAGACTTGAGAGAGGAAATGTCTCAGACTGGACTCAGTGCTGTCTATGGCAAAGTAAGCAGATCATTCAGGTTTATTTTTATGGAGACTCGCAATTAGCACATCACAAAGGTTGCAATTACTAAAGTGACCTGAGTAACCTATCAGTTCATAGTTTAGTCTTAAATCAAATGTTTATGCTCCCATATGTTTAAAGTGCATACTCTTAACAGAATAAGATAAGATAATCCCTTATTGGTTCCCATGGGACAGAGGGTCACATGCTTTAACACAGAAAAAAATATATTACTACAACATAACCCCATACAAACAACATCCACCACTGAACATGAATAAATAAGAGACTAAGAATAACCACAAATGATACAGTATGACTCACACATCACACTATGCAGGCAAGGCCTTCACTCTCTTATATTATATTGTTCTATTGGTAATTGCACATTCCCTTGGCCTATGTACAAGGGAATGTGCAATTAAAACTGCACATTGTTTTTTTTTTTTTTTCTTGATTTAAAAACTGCTAATGTATAATATAAAATGTAAATGTATTGTCAATAACAGTGCTTTTTAGGAAAAAAAGTTTAATTAAGATCATTTCTGTCAACAGGACGCTCTGCTCTTGGGCTCGGTGGGCTCACGGACGTGGAGAGGGTCTCTTCATGAACTCCGAGGGGAAACTGAGACTCAGATTCAGGATTCAGAGCAGGAGGAAGACTCTTACATGGGTATGGGCTCTTTAGACAAGAAGTCAGTTCAGTTATTTGACTAAAACTGCATTATAAGCCAGTGTACTATTGTACTAGCCCTGGATAGACCTTTACCACTACCACTTCATAAACTGTGGTTACACATTCAGCTTATGAAGTGTGAATTTATTTAGTGTTGCAATAAAGAAAGCACATCAGGTGTCAAACAATACAACATTTAAGGAACGAAGGTAAATTTGTGATGAGTTACAGATAGTTACTGTTGTATTTTGTGAGTATTTTTAGAGAAAAGGGATACAAGACTGCCTGTTGAGCCTCTGTCTGTTGTATTACTGTAGGTTACTCTGTGTCAGTGGGGGAAAAAAACAAGACTGCCCTGTATTTCACTGGTGCTCCAAGATACAAGCACATGGGACAAGTTGTGCTTTTTATATCCACAAGTGGCAAGTGGACTCCTGCTCAAAGGATCAGTGGAGAGCAGGTGGGTAGCTATTAAACTGCATGTAGGTGTATATCTTATTTGTGTTCTTCTGTGCACTAGGGATTGACAATATATCTTTGTTAGTACTGATCAATATTTCTTTGATATTCAGCAGTTAGCATAGATACTTTCTTTTTTTTAAAACAAATTAATTTGAAACGGAAATGCAAGGACAATGATTCATTAAAGAGATCAATGTTTATTAACAAAAATACAATGAATTATATTATAGCCCCTTTGTGGGACTTTGTGGGATTTTAAAATATTAGCACAGCATTGGCAAATATTGGTTTGTTCTTTATCGTCCAGTGTACTATAAAAATGTTGAGCATAAATGATGTTAACCCTTTTCAGTATTTCAGCACATTTTCTAACTCGTAGGTGTGTGTGTCTTTATCCGTGTAATAATACTTGAGGAGGTGCACACACTTTGTGGTTACAACACAGAAACCAGAGAGCTTCCTTTTTCTGGCATTTACTTTAGCAGTGAAATGAAATAAGAAAAAATCTCCTCATCACATGTGTACAGAATTAACAGTATATTAATGTCTTTATGTCCAGCATGCCTCGTACTTTGGTGCAGAGTTGTGCTCTGTGGATGTGGACTCTGATGGAAACACTGACTTCCTGTTTGTGGGAGCTCCTCTGTTTTACCAGACGCATCAGGCTGCTGAGGGAAAGATCTACATCTACAGACTGACTGATGAGGTGACAATTATAGTAATGCATTAGCAGGCTAACATTGCTTTGAAATTTCATGCATCATTCATTCACTCTTCATTCTCGAGGTCCAGGCATAGATTGGTGAGGAGGAAGCTGTGTGTGTTTTCTCTCTGTTCAATCATTTACACACCATAGTCGTTCATGGGGAAACTGTGTCAAGTATCTTTCCCAATGGCAAAAATATGCTTTGGACAGTTAGGATTAAATCAGCAAACAATTACAAACAACTGAGATACCCTGACTACATGTCATACATTTTATATGACACTGAATCATGATTTCTTTTGTTTCACAGTTGAAGCTGGTAAAACTATCTGACATCACTGCACATGTCATGGGGCGGTTTGGCACGACTATCGCCAGTGTGGCTGATGTGAACGGGGATGGACTCCGAGACGCTGTTGTCGGGGCCCCACTGGAAAACCAGAACAGAGGAGCAGTGTATCTGTACCTCGGGGACAGGAGCAGTGGCATACGGAGCACACACAGCCAGGTGTGTAAAATACAGGTGTAATAGGTTACTCAAAATGATGCCTTAAAATTTGACAAACCACTGTTTTTGCAGAGGATCCTGGGGGAGAATGTGAATTCTAGACTGCAGTTCTTTGGTCAGTCCATAGATGGTAGCAATGATGTTGGGAATGATGGTCTGCCTGATATTGTTGTTGGTTCTCGTGGATCTGCAGTCGTTTTAAAGTTTGTAAATCCTACTAAGAACACAAAACACCATTTAAACATGTGCTGATTGATATTTTCTTGTTGCAGATCCAAGCCAGTGTTCAACGTTACGACTCGTTTTACATTTGAACCTCATGAAATCAATATTGACCAAATCCAATGTCCTAGCGATAGTGATGACTTTACACCTCTGGTCACTTTAACAATCTGTTTTGAGATGCTTGAGGCAACTAAGAGCTCTGCAGGTACAGCCATTATGCTATACATGCAGTTCAAAGGTACAATGTAACTTTTCTGGTGGAGGGTCACCCCTGACAGTCCGGAATTTTGGACATAGGACCTCACTTCCTAGTGTTGGAATGTTGTAGAGGTGTGGAGACACATTTTATAATATTCCATCCAGTTTCTGTATTTGCAGAGGTTGCTGGTGCTAGGGTTAGTGCATGTCAATGGCCATAGTTAGCCTGCCACTAAAAACAGTCTTACCCACTCCACAAAACACCTAGCGACCTCTGCAAATACAGAAACTGGATGGAATATTTAAAAAAGTGTCTCCACACATCTCCAACACTTTGGCTCACCAGGAAATTAGGTCCTATGTCCAAAATTCTGGACTGTCCCTTTAACGTATCACCATGGAGTCAAGCTAGGCCAGTTTACAGAATTAGAAAAAGCTTTACTGCAGCTGTCAGTAGTTTGCATTTTTACACTACAGCACGAAGGTTACCTGTTCAACTTCTCAGCTTTCCTCAGCTGCCGCAGGTGCTCATTTGAGGTCCTGGGTGATGGTGGTGCAGAAGAAAGAACGGAAAGAGTCCAGTGGTGGTGGGGTTCAGGATGAGGGAGGAGGCAGGGGGCTGTGACTTTCCTGAAGTCCACAATCATTTCCACTGTCTGGGCATTGAGCCCTAGGCTGTTGCTATTGCATCAGGTCACCAGCCAGTCCACCTCGTTCCTCTCGGTAGATTCATCGCTGTTGAAGATAAGCCCAGTAAGCGTGCTGTTGTACGCAAATTTGATCAGTTTTTTGGACTCGTGGCTTAAGGTGCAGCAGTAGGTGTAAAGAGAGAAGAGTGGGGGTACACAGTTGTCTGGGATCTGGGTGTTGGAGAAGGAGGGCGAGGCTTGATCAAGGAATGAAAGGCATTTGCAGAGACTCAGATCTGTATAGGTGACCATGCTAACATGCATAAGAAGGCATGCTTTTCAACTGAAGAATAATATCTCCATGGAGACAAGGTAGCAGACACCCCACCATAAAAGCTACACAGTACACACTGACTATCTTAACCCCTGTGCAGGAGCTGTGAAAACGGGACTGAACATTTCATATTCTCTGGATGTCGACCCAATGAGACAAATGTTTAGAGGTTTTTTTAATTCAACCAAATCAAAAAGGAGAAATCTAACTGAAACTTATGAACTGAGAGATAGAGAAACCTGCTTCAACCACTCTGTTTATAAGCCGGTCAGTAGACATTTATTATATACATTCTTATATTATGCAAAATTGATTGTTGAGTTTTGAGCCATGTTATAATGGTGTTATTTCCTCAACAACTTAAGTTCAGTAGATATTTGCATATCCATGGGCTGAAATTATCAAAATTATTAAGTGTTCTGTTTGAGAGAAAAACTCAACCTAAATATGCAGGGTTTGTGTGTTAAATGTGTGAATGAAACAAAACACAACTCCAAGTATGTTTTTGATATGGAAACAACATTATAACATAGATCAGAAAATACCCTAATATGGGCTCTTTAAACTATAAAACATTGTCCAGACCCAGGCATTAATCATGATTTTGTTTTTCAGAAATGTATAACTGACACATTGTCACCGATCAAAATTAACATGAACTTTTCACAAGTGGAGAGTGAGAAAGCAGATGTCGCCCTCAACACTGACAGTGATAAGGAAGCAACTGTGGAGGTATAAACATGCCCTTGTCTTAATGTTCTTGTGAGAAAGTCTAGCAGGATCTCCAAAGGGTATTATAAACACTGAAAATCATTAAAAAAATGTTGCTGAAATCTATAGTTATGATATTCATGCAGCTATTTTTGTAAATCCAAATTTGAATACTATAACTCAGACTAAACTTGCTTCCAAGATGAATCAAAAATATAAAACCATACCACTTTATTTGTATAGCAGCACATTTGTTGAAGCAAAGCTAAAGAAACAAATAAAATAAATTCTAAAAATATATATTATTATGAGTATTATTACCAGTAAAATTGTATATAAAGCAGGTTTACAAGGTCCACTATGTCTCATTTTGATTGTAATTCCACAGAGTAATCAAATAGCTCATTTATGATGTAACACATTAAACATCATGTTTTTTTTTGTTTGTTTTTTTTTTTTTTTTTTACATGTGTCGATGGCATTAAATTCATTTGCATTAAAACACATCATATTTGGCCTGCTGATATTGTCATAAACTCTGTCTGAATGTTTTTTAAAATAATTCTTTGCTTTAACAGGTTCCCTTTGAAAACAGATGTCACAATGACACCTGCAGAGCTGAAATTGAAGTGGATTTTGACTTCATGTACATAATTATGACAATTTGCATTGAATATTCAGTTCAATTGAATGAACTGAATTTAGCAAATGTAAATCCTAAATCCTATTCCTTCTCCAATTTCAGGACTCCATCTTTACTGGTGGCAGATCATAACTACTTCAATATGAGCGTGACTTTGTTCAATCGCGGTGAAGACTCCTACAACACCAGTCTCACTATACACCACCCTCCAGGACTGTCCTTCTCCAAGATGACTCTGGCTCTGGTGAATGTTTTGAGCCCGTAGACTTTATTAGAGTGGTGAAGAGTGGGAGACATTTTGGAAATTGTTGACGATATTTACTTTACAACTATTTACTATTTATTTATTTTACATTTATAAAATATAATACCATCTGAGAAAGGAACACCCACACATCCTACTCTATATTATGAGTGTATCATACATATCCAGGTTTTGGTCCTGGTTTTAGTTCTGATGTTCTGATCCTATCTAGTCCATTTTAATCCTGGACAAGTCCAGATCAGGTTACTGTTCACTAATCTAAACCACAGTTTTGCATTAGCTGTAGGTATATTTGGTCAGTTATATTTAAAGCTGTTTAAATGGATTTCCTTAAAATTGCGATGTATAATTTTTTACCAGTATTTTTTATTTCTTTTGAAAGGATTCAAAGTCAAGAACACTTTACAGTTGTCATGACTATGAAGATAGAACAGTGTGTGGTGTCAGTCTTCCTGTTTATCGCAGTCAATCACAGGTGAAAAAAAACAGTAGTTTCAAAATGAGCTATAAATTCTGACTCAAAATAATGTGTACTTTTTCTGTTAAGGCCAAGTTCATGACTGTTTTCCATGTAATAAGAGACTATGAGTGGAAGGAGTCCTTAACAGTGAATATCACAGGACACAGGTACGAACATCAGTTTTATTTAGAAAATGTTATTTTAACTGCTAATAAAAACCCACAGTGATAATCAAAACTCAAGTAAAGGCTCTCTGATCAAAGTCATCCCAGTTCAGTTTGAAATTAAAATGGTACTTTTGGAGTAAGTATAATATTATTATCATCTCATATTTTACCATTACTTCAACTTTATCTAATTAGTACTACGTATATGTTTTAGAGGAGAAGACAGCATTACCTATATGAATTTTACCACTGATGATCCTGCCCCAAAAAGACTGCTTACTAAATATACAGTAAGAAATGTATTAATTGCCTATGTTTATACATTTCATACATTATTAGTGGTATAACTGTTTTTAGTAAATGCCAAACATGTTCTGCAGTAGACTGTAAAAGATATCTTGAATTTCAATGTGCAAAGTTGCCAATAGATGGCACAAAAATGCTTTTGAATTTTCATGTGCACCTGTGTACTCAGATCACTAAATGTCATTAGAAAAGTACATTGTCAGCGAATACTGATGTGATTTGACTTGTTATAGGTAGATAATTACGGGGAGAGGTATTTTCCTGTGAATGTGACCCTTGTTTTCCCCACAAAACTTAAGCACAATCTTGAAATGAGCAACTATCAAGTCCTACTTGAGCAGGTAAACTCATCAACTGTCTAAATTAATATGTATTAGTATTAATAAATATAGTATATATATGTGCTTGTGTGTGTGTACACATGTAAAATGAATAAAATGTACATATAAAATAGTTACTAAGCCTAAATCATATTTAATAATATTATAAATTAAGTATTTTATTATACACGCAATTTAAAGTATAGTTATTATACTGTAACAGATTTTTTTTTTCTTTTTCAAGAATACAACCCAATGCAGAGAAAGTGACACTGAATCCTCTTCATCTGGAAATAATGTTACCGTAAGATGATTCTTATTTTAATTGTAACCTTTAATTTTAATGTGATATTGATATTATTAACATTATCTGAACAGTACTGCACCCCAGAGCGAGAATGCAAATACATAGTTTGTGAACCTTTTCTATTGACCAATGAATCTGTGGAGTTTGAATTGTCTGGAGAAGTGCAGTTTAAAGACTTCACTCAAGATGTAAAGAACCACAAGTATTTTATTTTTTGTTGAACTAATAAATAATAGTAATAGTTGTAATAACAGCAGTAAATGTCCGTTTTGTGCAGAATGTACCTTTCCTGAAGCGATACACTGGTGATGGTGACCGGATTGTGTTTGAAAGTTTTCTATTTGTTGCTTATGACAAAAAGAAGTATTCACTTGACTCTTACAATCAAAAGGTGTGTTACAAGAGGACAGTTTATTCATTTAAACTATGTGACTACATATTACATGTGAAAATTATTTATTTTTTGACAGATAAAAAGGGAGGGTCCAGATGACAACAGCTTCTGGGAGGACTTTGATCCATCAATGAAATCGGTACATTCATTTAGTGACCGTTAGAGCCAAAAGTGTGTTGTTGGTAATACAAATTTTTCTTGTATTTTCTGGCAATGGAATAACCATGGGAGAAAAGTTAAATAGTGTACCTTTTAAGGACTCATTACATTATTTTCTAATCGATGTTATAATGTTGTTTCCTCTTCAAAAACATACTTGAGTTGTGTTTTGTTTCATTCATACATGTTTAATACTCAAACCCTGCATATTTAGGCTTAGTTTTTCTGTCATATGGAAAACACTCCACTGTGTTTCTACACTCCATACACCTTCACTAGAGTAATTTGGATGATTTAAATCATAGAATTGCCAATATACTGATCTAAAGATAAAAGGTAGCTGTTATTTAAATTGAAAACACAAAATGGAAGGGTTATACAAACATGTATGAATGAAACAAAACACAACTCCCGTTATGTTTTGATGAGGTAACAACAATATGACGTGGCTTGAAGCTCATAAGAATACATTTTTGGTAATATGCAACCTTTACGTTAAACTACAGGAAATTCTACTACAGTAGCCAGAATACCAAAGAGTATAAAAGTGCATATGACAAGTTAGTACTCATTTCACCAAAGTTAACAACATTTATAAGTTTGGAGTGATATTAAACTATAATAAATAGGCTCTATTCTCTGATTAGAAAACACAAACAAGTATACAAAACTGTCATACGCATAAAAAACATGACTATGTAAAAATTCAGTTTTTTTCTCCACCAGAGTGAGGTCCTCATTGAGCTGATTGTTTTGCCTGACAAAATGCTCATTATTATGACTGGAGCTGGAGGGGGGCTGTTTCTGGTAATTCTCATCACAGTCATCATAGTTAAGGTAGTTTGTTTAAAAAATGTAAATCCTTTATTTAAATGTTAGTTAATGGATTCCACAAATAAACGTCTTGTCAACAGACATGTTCAACTTCGAGAACTGAAGGCCAGTATTCACTTGACACAGCAAGAGACAAGATGGAGCCGCATATCATCGCAGAGACTTCGAAGTTCACTCTTTGTGATGGACTTGTCTCCCTGGAATCTAAAGATGATGAACTTGACTTGATTGATCTAGGGGACCAATCAAGAAGGAACAATCTAATTTTTGAGGGGATCTGTGAACTTACTCCAGAGAGATTGGAGGACACTGCAATCCTAATTCAGCACATCATATCTGATAAATTGAAAATTGATTCAACAGCTATTAATATAGAAAGAGCTCACAGAGTGGAAAAAATAGACAATAGTGAAAATTGTCCAAGATCTATTATAGTGACGTTCTCAAATAATAAAGATAGGGAGCTGGTTTGGAAGAGTAGAAAAATGTTGAGGAAGACAGCACTAGAAGTTTCTATACATGAGGATGTCTCAGAGGTGGTTAGGCAGAAGAAGAAGAAGGGAGCTCCTAATTAATGTAATACATTTTGAATAATTTTACACTTAATTATAAGCCACTAAACATTATGTTCAAAATACACAAAAACTGTAATTTTCTGCTGATAGTAACAGTACTCTTTATTCTTCTTGAATATTTTGTGGAGACAGGTTTGTGGAGATACAAGCACAGTAAGGAGTCACATTTTTCAGTGCAATAAAAACATTTTAACTGAAAAACATGCTTTTATTTCAGTCTATTTTTTGGTTAAAAATGTACACTTGTGGGTCTTAAATGTCATATGTCTTTTTGGATGGCTATGCTAATCACTTACGAGAAGTTGTGTATAACCACCTCTTCTTCCCTTTATATTTGTCACTTACTTTGTTCTGTTTCCAATTTAAATGCACCAAAGTAAATCTGTATTTTATTTTTGTTTTATTTGATATTTGAAAGTAAAGTAAAGTCATCTTTAATGTAAGAGCACTTTGCATTAATAGCTACTCATTAACAAACATTTCAACATTTCAACACTACATTTGAAGACTGAGAACAAGAACTATGAACAAAAATAATCTCACATGTTTTAAAAGTCCTATATTACACAAAATTTACTCTTGTGAGCTTTAGTCATGTTATAATGTTTTCATCTCATCAGAAACAAACCTGGAGTTGTGTTTTATTTCATTCACATTTGTTTGAGTAAATCTTTATTATTAGTTTGTTTCAATTTCAAAGCTCAAAATGCTATTATGCTCCACCTTGTGATGTCACAAAGTGGTAGTTTTCAAGTTAATAGTTACTGTATATCTATTTCATTTTTTGATCTCCATAAAGGTCAGTACTTTCAGGGCTAAAATTATCCATTTGTGTGAAGGTGTATAGAGTTTAATATAAATATAATATAAATAATATAAATAAACACAGTGGTGCATGTCCTGTATCACCACATGACATTACAAGGTAGAACAGAGTGTTTTTATCTTTTAGTTTGTGTGTGTAAATGACACAAAACTGCAGGTATGTTTTTGATGACGAAACATTGTTATGGCCTCAAGCCTGCAGTTCTTTGAGTTGTATTTTAATTCCTTTCCTGTCCCCGTGACTTCCTGCTGTGGGAGCCCTGTTCCATGACTGGTGGAGTAGTTCTACACCTGGCCAATGCTGCCTCACCTCCTGCCTCCTCGCCCTTATTGAAGGAGATTGCAAGCACCTGTTCGGGGCTGCAGGCCTTGGTGGCGAGTCTGCCATTTGGTGTTTGTGTGTGTGTCTAGTTCTGTAGTTTAGTTCTGTTTTGTGCCTTTTTAAAATTTGGTCACTAGATTCTGTTTGTGGACTTAGGTGGTTTAAGTTTGTGTAAGCAGGTGTGACCCATTTTGTGCACAGAACTCATTTTCTGTTAATTCTGTTGTTTTGTTTCTTAGTTTAGGTTATTTTCTGTATATATTTGAGTATGTTTTGTTAATTTACCTGTACAACCCTTGTTTTTTTGTTACTTCCCGAGCTTTTTGTTACTTGCGCGAGCTGCATCGAAACAACATACATTATAACATAGATCAAAAAGTAGTTTAGCTCAATATGGGCTTTTTAAGTGTATTTGAAAACATTACAGCAGCTTATTGTGCAACGTTTAGCTTCTCTGAGATTTGAGGGAAGTGTGAACTGCCCTCTGTACAGTCATATATACAGACATTAGGAAACATTTACAGTGAACTCAAAATTGCAACTATGCTCTTTGTTTAAGTAGGCCTAGACCAATCTATGACATATGGCCTACTAAACATATTTTAGTAGGCTACTTTTCTACAAAATGAAAAAAAATCTTACTGTTTTGATTAAAAGTAAAATATGCAACACAGTGTTTAAAGTACTCACGTTACTACACTATTAGGCCTAACTTCCTTTGTGGATCAACACAGTTTGTCCAAGTTAATATTAAATAATGAATTAGATCTAAACCTATAATGTAATGGAAACATGTGTAACCATTGCATTAGGCCTACACTTTTGTTAAGCTGATGCTGTTTATATATATATATATATATATATATATATATATATATATATATATATATATATATATATATATATATATACATTCATTAGATATGAATTTTACTTATTGAATTATATTAAATAGCTTGTAGCACATTGTGATCCACTATTTTAGATTAGCCAACTAGGCCTATATAATGCTGAAAATCACCAATAGGCTACTTGATCAGCCAAACTCTGCCGTCTGCTCTAACAGGAGCTGAATGTTAGACAAATTCAACAAACAGCTTAAGATGATCTGGTTCGTACCCTGGAAAGTATACGGTAAACATTTCTGTGGAGACGAGGAGTGGCACGTTGTCAAAACCACATGTCAGAAAAGGAAGCGCGAGAAAGCGACTTGGGTCATCCTCCCAGAAAGAGGAAGCTGGCGACGTGTTTTCAGTGAGAGCATCTTATGAGAAAATGTCACACCACCTGTAATAAAAACGCCCAAGAACACAGGAAACGCGAGCCACACGATAAAAGCGGGTACAGATGAGGACAGCTGGCTCCAATATGCATCAAAAACGCAAAATCCTCCTTCTTCTATACATGTGTGCAACAGGTAAGAATATTTATGTACTAGTATTTATAGACAGTTCAGTAGCAGATTTAGGAAAAATGTATAATTGAGAATTTTCTGACAAGCATTGCGATTGCGATTAGATTAGAGATTTGTTTTATTAATATCAGTCTGTTCAGAGTTCACATTTAAAACATGTCCAGGAGAATTTACAGAAAAGGTGATATGAAGTGATAAACTTCGTGTTTCAAAACGTGTTGGTACAGATGTAGCTACAGGGTTAGCAGTTTTTAGTTTGTGGAGGAAATTAGGAGGCCTACTTAAAAATAAATAAATAAATACATAAAATAAAATAAAATTCATATTGCATTTTTGATTCGATTGCGATTAATTGCAGCTTATCTCTTGTAGCTTTTGATAGCTTTCTGATCTTCTAATTCAGACAGTACAGGAAATGAAATGCTCACTTGTCTGATACTAACATGAAACCACAAAAAAGTGTTTGCAAAATGGCAACCTGCTTCTATGCACCACCTATGGTTGCTACTTTGATGAAATCTGTGTTATGTGTCAAATAATAAATATTTTGTCACTATTACTATATCACAAAAAAGATCTAAAAACCTAATTTGACATAAAATTCACAGTGTTAACAAATGACAAAGAAAGGCAATAATGTGACCAATGAAAAAAAAGGAAATAATTATCTTGTATTATAAGTATTTCTCCTTTCTGTTTAAGTACATCTAATTTGTCTGAGGGCTATTTTTTGTCAACCGCATGTCTGATATTAAAATGCTGTGTCAGTAGATGAGCCTATGATGAAAAGTTGCTGAACCTTCAAGTGCATGTCACTGTTTCCTTTCAAAACATTGACTGCTGCAATACTATAAAAGCATAGCATACCAAACTTTCTCTTGAAGAAGCAGATTCAGTCAAACTAAGTTTGTTGCGTTGTTTGTTCAACCCCAATATAAATGTGACCAATAAATTTCATTCTAGCAGTCTCCTTGGCCTTTAACATTGATTTGAGGGACCCTGAAGTTTACAATGGAAGTGCAAATGATTTCTTTGGATTCAAAGTGCTACAAGTTGGGTCCAAGAGCAGCAAAGGGTGAGCATCCTTTATTCCTTTTGCAAAATAATACTTTTTATTTTTTTCAGTAATATGTGACATTTCTATGATCAAACTATGTATAGCAGAATTGTTGTTTCCTCTGCATTCCCTTTTAAATGTTACTCCTCCACAGAATCATAGTAACTGCTCCTCTGTATAAGAATGGATCTGGTGGAGTTTATCTCCAAAAGCAAAACCGCATCCCTCTTCAGTTCACAGCAAAAGGTAACCAGTTGTCCTATTGAAATATAGTGCTTAAAGAAGCACTATTTATCTTTTCTTATTAGGGTCAGTCATCTGCTTGTTTCCATGGACATGTTATTTGCTTTGCATGAAATGTTTCACAATATGGCATTAAACTGTGTTGCATTTCATTAATTACAAGTTTTTTTCATTACTGTGACCAAGTGCTTTGTGTTTAACGCAGCTCCATGTTCAAACACACATATACCATTTACTTTTCTCCCCACTCCTCTTCATGTTTTATGTGAGTGATTTGCTGAAACTTGAGTGAGTCGATTTAACCAGTGACATGTGAACTTTCAAAAGAAGCTCACAGTTCATTGCTTCATAAACATATTGAAACAAAATTGTACAAGATTTCGTGATAACAGTACGATCTAACTTCAGTATCGTTAAAGGTACACGTTTGTTTTACTTTGCCTGAAATGTGCCACAGTATGGCATTCAACTTTTCCTGCATTTATTCAAGTACAAGTATACTTGCAACTAGAGCCGACCGATATATCGGCTGGCCGATATTATCGGTCGATATGAGCACCTGGAGGCATATCGGCTATCGGCCGATGTGCTTGCTGATAGGGGCCGATATTTCACTGCGGCATGTTATACCTCGTTAGAAATCTTAGACTCTCTACATTATGTTCATTTAATCCAATTTACAGACAGATAAATGACTGCGGAGTCATTTGTCAGTGTGTGTGTGTCCGTACTGTCCCTGAACACACCCCCAGAGTCACGTGTGTTTGTTTACACCCGCAGACAGATCCATGCGTGCAACACTGAGATTATATTCTTTTTACGGACAATCGTTTGAGTCTGGATTAAAAGGACTTTTATTAGTGCAGACTTGTGATGTGAGGAGGAGAGTGTGTGAGCGGTGAGTGTTGATAATATGTCGACTTCGAAGCTAGCTGATTAGTTAGCGATTAGCTGCTGTAGCTCTCACACATAAACAGGCTGTTTTCTATTGGCCTATTGTAAAGTGACTATATTGGCCGTATATTTGTTACTGGATCTGTATTGATATGTAAATGAGCTGTGAATAGACGTGTGAATGATGAAATTTGCGCATATAATTAATTACTGCGGCACGCAGCATTTACGGCTAAAGACTAATAGCGATTGTTTATTTACTCGCTAGTAGTGATGCGAACGGAGCGGCTCTTAGAGCCGGCTCTTTGAAGCGAACGACGGGATCCTGATCCTTATTGGGATTGGGAGTCCTGTTTTCTCTTTCTCTCACTTTTTTTCTCTTCACGTGGCGGGCAGACTCTTGGCAGTTTGACAGCGGCGGCGGCTAAAAACTAAACTTTCAAAAATATGCGTGTGCATAGGGTAAAAAAAAACGTGCATAAATATATTCAGCATAAAATAAATAAACCAGGACTAATCTTGGGGTCGAGAGAGGGCGAGAGATAGAGATCGAGTCCCGACACTCAGTCCTGGTTAAGTTCTGGTTTAGTCCTGTTTTACACATAGTTTAGATCTGTTTTAGTCCTTTTTCAGTCCTAGTTTAGTCCTGGTTCAGTTCTGGTTTAGTCCTGCTTTAGACCTGCTTTAGTCCTATGACATATCATGTAAAGAGGCAGAATAACAATAAATGTTGCCTATATAGACCCAGTTTAAAATCCACCAGAGCCAGACATAAGTTTTTATTTTTTTAAATAATTCAAGATTTACAGTTAATTTTTACATCACTAAATATATCGGTGATTATATCGGCAGTGCCAACTCCCATTATATCAGTATCATATCGGCCACAACAAAATCCATATCAGTCGGGCTCTACTTGCAACTTGACCTGGTTCTGTCATGTACTTCTATCCATGGAGATGGATATGTTTCATGTCATACTATGGACCATTCCAGCAAAAGCAATAACATTTATTATTATTTTATCATGAATAGCACTCATTTCCGTGGAGAGATGCAGTTGGCAGCCCCCCATACCAAGTTACATAGTGAAGCTTTAATTTGTCCAGATCTATAAACCAGTTTTCATATGACTCCCATAGGCCCACAATACAACAGTATCTGCATTTTCATAATCTTTTCAGACCTTTAGTTCATATCATATCAATTCTAACTAGGCAGTTGTTGCATTTTTTATTTGTTTATTGATGTTTACTTGGCCTTTGAATTTATTCAAATACATAATTAACTGATTATTTATTGATATTTTGTTCTAGCTGTCACTGTCAGAGAGGAAGAAATCCCTGTTAAGCACTTAGGGTTGTCAGTAGCAAAGGATCTTATACAAAATCAACTAACTGTAAGTCCTCAGTAATTAAAATATATACAGATTTTTTTTATTACTTTAAATAATTATATAAACTAATCTTTCAGGTTTGCAGTCCCAATATTGTTACTAGGTGTAATGAAAACTCCTACATGAATAGTGTGTGCTACAATCTGACTGAACAACTACTGGAACAGTCAGTCTTTAAACCTGCTTTTCAAGGTGAGAATTCAAATTCAAATTACAGTAAAGCATTGCCAATATTATGATATTGTAATTAGTATTAGAGGTTTATTAATGTAAGATAATTTTCGTTTGATGTCAATCCAAATCCAAAAATATATTTTCAGCTTGCACCAAAAAGACAGTGGACCTTGCTTTTCTGTTTGATGGATCATTAAGTATGACAGCAGAAGAGTTTGAAACAAATAAGGTTTTCATTGAGGATATCATGTCGAACCTTAAAAACACTTCTATAAAGGTAATTATACATAACTAGCCTGGACATACCAAGTTTATTTCAAGAAGAAAGACTCACTGGCCAGGGTCTACAGCATCATGATTTTTATTTAATCAATTTCCATACTTTTGATTTTTGCTCTTTAGTTTGCAGCAGTGCAGTTTTCATCTACAGTACAGACAGTTTTTACTTTTAATGACTACACAAACGGTACAGCCAGCAGTAAACTCAAGAAAGAACCACAATTAAGAGAGCTCACCAACACGTACAGAGCATTGAATTTTGTTCTGTGAGTTTGAGATCAACTTGAAGTTCTGATGATGATTTATTTACAACAAACCTATTTAGCCTTGTTGCCAACTTTTTTCCCCATTTCAGAACAAACCATTTAAACAATACTTCAAATGGAGGATCTTCTGATGCAACCAAAGTGCTGGTTTTAATCACAGATGGTAATCCAAGTGACTCGGACACAATCCATAAATCTATCATGAAGTATGACTCAATGAACATAATTCGATTTGTCATTGGGGTAAGTGGCAGAACTGTGTGTAACACTTCCTTAACTATGGTACTGCTGCTCCCTTAGAATTATTTAAAACTGTCTGATTATACTAAAATACTAATGCCTCACCTACAAGGGGTCAAACATCTTCTAAGTCCAACATTTTTGGGGAAGACAAATAAAACATCAAAAATAAATTTAAAAAATGTCCGTGGCTGGAGTAATTCTGTCCTTTTTTTTTTTTAGGTGAAAGATGTGAATTTGGAAAAATTGAGAGTTATTGCTTCAGAGCCCAAGGACAATAACACATTTCACATTGAAAACTACAGCGGGCTGACAGGCGTGCTGGAAAACTTCCAGAAGAAGATCTTTCAAACTGAAGGTATTTTTAAAATTTCCCTCTGCACATAAAAAACAAACAAACTAGTGAGTCTATGGTTTGTTTTATTATGATCAGGCACAACAGCAGCTCTGGCCGGAGACTTGAGAGAGGAAATGTCTCAGACTGGACTCAGTGCTGTCTATGGCAAAGTAAGCAGATCATTCAGGTTTATTTTTATGGAGACTCGCAATTAGCACATCACAAAGGTTGCAATTACTAAAGTGACCTGAGTAACCTATCAGTTCATAGTTTAGTCTTAAATCAAATGTTTATGCTCCCATATGTTTAAAGTGCATACTCTTAACAGAATAAGATAAGATAATCCCTTATTGGTTCCCATGGGACAGAGGGTCACATGCTTTAACACAGAAAAAAAGATATTACTACAACATAACCCCATACAAACAACATCCACCACTGAACATGAATAAATAAGAGACTAAGAATAACCACAAATGATACAGTATGACTCACACATCACACTGTGCAGGCAAGGCCTTCACTCTCTTATATTATATTGACCTATGTACAAGGGAATGTGTAATTAAAACTGCACATAGGGTTTTTAATCTTAATTTAAAAACTGCTAATGTATAATGAAAAATATAAATGTATTGTCAATAACAGTGCTTTTTAGGAAAAAAAGTTTAATTAAGATAATTTCTCTGTCAACAGGACGCTCTGCTCTTGGGCTCGGTGGGCTCACGGACATGGAGAGGGTCTCTTCATGAACTCCGAGGGGAAACTGAGACTCAGATTCAGGATTCAGAGCAGGAGGAAGACTCTTACATGGGTATGGGCTCCTTAGAGAAGAAGACAGTTCAGTTATTTGACTAAAACTGCATTATAAGTCAGTGTACTATTGTACTAGCCCTGGATATACCATTACCACTACCACTTCATTAACTGCGGCTGCACTTTCAGCATATGAAGTGTGAATTTATTTAGTGTTGCAATAAAGAAAGCACATCAGGTGTACAACAATATAACATTTAAGGAACTAAGGTAAATTTGTGATGAGTTACAGATAGTTACTGTTGTATTTTGTGAGTATTTTTAGAGAAAAGGGATACAAGACTGCCTGTTGAGCCTCTGTCTGTTGTATTACTGTAGGTTACTCTGTGTCAGTGGGGGAAAAAAACAAGACTGCCCTGTATTTCACTGGTGCTCCAAGATACAAGCACATGGGACAAGTTGTGCTTTTTATATCCACAAGTGGCAAGTGGACTCCTGCTCAAAGGATCAGCGGAGAGCAGGTGGGTAGCTATTAAACTGCATGTAGGTGTATAGCTTATTTGTGTTCTTCTGTGCACTAGGGATTGACAATATATCTTTGTTAGTATTGATCAATATTTGATCAATATTTAAAAAACAAAAAACAAAAAAAAACATTCAGACTAAAATGAAAATGCAAGGGCAATGATTAGTTAAAGAGATCAATTACAAAAATACAATGAATTATATTATAGCCCCTTTGTGGGTTTTACTACAAATTTTAACATCTTAGCACAACATTGGCAAATATTAGTTATTGGCTATATCGTCCAGTGCACTATAAAAATCTTGCGCATAAATTATGTGAAACTTTTTCAGTATTTCAGCAGACTTTTTACTCGTGGGTGTGCGTGTCTTTACCCTTGTAATAATTACTTGAGGAGGCGTATATACACTTTCTGTGGTTACAATAGAGAAACCGGCTTCCTTTTCTTGGCATTTACTTTAGCAGTGAAATCTAGATATTGCTAACACTGATATTAGTCAATATTTCCATGATCTTGGGCAATTAGTATGTATTTGTTTATTTGTTTATTTTTTAGGATCCCCATTAGCTGTACCAGAGGGTCAGCCAGTCTTCCTTCTCTTTAAAATCACTGAAAACTAAAAATAAATAAATCTTAAATATGCAGTGGCCATTTCATCCTTACATAATTAGATAATTTTTATGTAATTATCCAATCTAAAATTCAAGTAAAATTAATAGGTATTTCACATCCATAATTATCTAAAGAAGACATGCAAGAGATATGTAGAGGAGAGCACAGCAAATTTCATTTATACCAATTTAAATTTCATGTCTAAACATTTACCAAATACAATTTACGCAGATGCATTTTGGTTTGTTTCTTAAAAGCTGAAACTTGTTTGATCATGGCTATAGTTATGGGCAGATTGTTCCAAGCTCTTAAGATGAGAAACCAACCTGAAGTTACCCGTCTGAGTCTGAATTCTGTATTAGTTGGTCGTACATGAATTTAGGGTTCCCTTTAGTGTAAGTTTGCTGTCTTTCACGTTCAGTAGGTCTGAATTTGCTCAAATACTGCATTCTGCCTCCACTGAAAGATGCCTTCTTGGCAATGGTAAAACCTTAGCTTCTTTCCAGTACTGAGAAAATATTGATTTCTTGATGCCGTTGTTTAAAATACGACTATGAATATATTTTGCAGAAAGTTGTGTCAGTTTATCATCCATGCTGGGCTGGATGTTTCTTAATCCTCTTTTCTCAGCAATCTTTGCATGCTGTAATGGAGTTGAATAGTCTTGTTTCCTTTTCTTTTAGCTTGATAAAATAGCATCTCACAATCTTTCATGTAACCACTATTTTGATCTGCCTTTTTACTTCATTTCTTTCCTTCATATATGTCTTCAGTTCATTATCAATCCAAGGAGCTCTATTAATCCTAGCTGTCCATTTTTGATAGGTGCGTGCAGGCTGAAATGTATTTAAAAACATTTCCAGTGCAACGTCCAGATCCTCCTCATGTAACACATCACCACAGTTTAATTTCTGAATGTCACTGATAAAGGCTTAATTTGAGAAAAGTTTATAGCATCTTCTGTGTATAATTCTAGGGTGTGCTTTGGTGCATTCACTTTTTACCAATGGCTCAATGTTGTGGTCACTGCATTCTGTGGGTATAGGCCGCTTTGGTGTATAGATTAGGTTCAGATACAACTATGATCAATGCAGGTTGACATGTCCGTGTGTCCAATCTGGAAGGGTTTTTGTCTTGTTTCAACTTATATATATATAGGTAATTGTAGTGAACTTTCCTTTAAGAGGGCATTTTTACTGATATTAAGATACCTATCTACAAACACTGTTTACAGCTTAGTTTCACATACTTTGTCATGATACCAATATTGTTTAAGTAGGCATAGCTTGAATTTGAGGGCCTGTAACAGCATTTCACTAAGAAAGTTTTATGTGAGAGAACTTTTATTTCTTTACACACCAGGTCTGGTCTTAACTTCACTGAGATATTGTTTTGGACAGCTACACCTCCCACTTATTTATTATTTAAATTTAGACTCATGAGTTAAATTGATTAATCTAAGAGAAATGAAGAAAATGAAGAAAAGATGAAGTGATTGCTGTTTATCACGAAAAATACAATGAATTATACTAACCCCCTTTCTAAGCCATACTACCTTTTTAAAAATAAATATTGGCTATACCTACAATGCACCATAAAGTTTCCTACTGCTGTCTTTCTTGTTGTAATAATGTCTTAAGAGGAGGCACACCACTTTCTGTGGTTACAGCACGGAAACCAGAGAGCTTCCTTTTACTGGCATCTACTTTGGCATGAAATAAGAAATGAAACAAATAAATGAAATAAGAAATCTCCTTCCCACAGTTAAACAATATGTACAATATATGTGTGTGTCTTTATGTCCAGCATGGCTCGTACTTTGGTGCAGAGGTGTGCTCCGTGGATGTGGACTCTGATGGAAACACTGACTTCCTGTTTGTGGGAGCTCCTCTGTTTTACCAGACGCATCAGGCTGCTGAGGGCAAGATCTACATCTACAGACTGACTGATGAGGTGACAGTTACAGTATAGTACTCATTAGGGCTGCTGATATGATGATAAAAATCTATCCCTGTGACGGTCTTCTGTTTTTGTGATTTTATCACATCATGATTATGTGATCCTCTTTTTAATGCTGTTTTAACATGGTATTAAATGTTTCATGTACTTTCCCAGCTCATTAACATAGACACTTTCTCCAACCCACTCCTCCTACTGGCCAGACTCTGCCATGCTCTGAGTGAGTGGCAGGGGAATTTATCCAGTGACAAAAAGTTGTTTTAAAATTTCATGCATTATTATTCATTCTTAACATTTTATGGCCATGGATTGATTGAAGGGAAGCTGTGACTGTAGCCCCTTTGATCACCACCAATCAGTTTTACACCCTATTCATAGGAATGGTCAGGTATGTCAAGTGTCTTGTCCAATGACACAACATCAGTATACTTTAGCCATAGTTGGGATCAAAACATCAACCTTCAGATTGGTAGGCAAACACTTGAGCCACAGACACAAAGCTGCCCTAACAACATAGTTACATTTATGATTTTTGTTTCACAGTTGAAGCTGGTAAAACTATCTGACATCACTGCACATGTCATGGGGCGGTTTGGCACGACTATCGCCAGTGTGGCTGATGTGAACGGGGATGGACTCCGAGACGCTGCTGTCGGGGCCCCACTGGAAAACCAGAACAGAGGAGCAGTGTATCTGTACCTCGGGGACAGGAGCAGTGGCATACGGAGCACACACAGCCAGGTATGTAAAATACAGGTGTAATAGGTTACTCAAAATGATGCCTAAAATTTGACAAACCACTGTTTTTGCAGAGGATCCTGGGGGAGAATGTGAATTCTAGACTGCAGTTCTTTGGTCAGTCCATAGATGGCAGCAATGATGTTGGGAATGATGGTCTGCCTGATATTGTTGTTGGTTCTCGTGGATCTGCAGTCGTTTTAAAGTTTGTAAATCCTACTAAGAACACAAAACACCATTTAAACATGTGCTGATTGATATTTTCTTGTTGCAGATCCAAGCCAGTGTTCAACGTTACGACTCGTTTTACATTTGAACCTCATGAAATCAATATTGATAAAATCAAATGCCCAAGTAAAAGTGATGACTTTATACCTCTGGTCACTTTGACAATCTGCTTTGAAATGGTCGAGGCAACAAAGAGCTCTGCAGGTGCAACAATCAAGAAATTATTTACAATACAATGCAATAAGAGTGATTTCACATCTTAAACTCTTCTGTGCAGGAGCTGTGAAACCTGGAATGAACGTTTCCTATTCTCTTCATGTCGACCCAATGAGACAAACATTTAGAGGTTTTTTTAATTCAACTACAAAAAGGAGAAATCTAACTGAAACTTATGAACTGAGAGATAGAGAAACCTGCTTCAACCGCTCTGTTTACATGCCGGTCAGAAGACATTTATAGTATACATTTAAAATATAAAACGCTGTCCACATCCAAATCTTAATCACAATTTTGTTTTTCAGAAATGTATAACTGACACATTGTCACCAATCAAAATTAACATGAACTTTTCACAAGTGGAGAGTGGAAAAGCAGATGTCACCCTCAACACTGACAGTGATATGGAAGCATCTGTGGAGGTATAAACATGCCCTTGTCTTAATGTGTTCACTGCAGATTAGCACAGTCTCAGCATATTGTGAAAAATTTATTTAAAACCCAAACCAAAATATATGTACAGCATTTAGTCTGCATTTGATCAAACTCTTTAACCTAAAAGATCAACTCATTGTCTAAAGAGCTTCTAAGATTTATGGCAAATAGTCTTCTTAAATGTACTGATTAATCATTTCACAGTCTTATCATAATGTTTATGCATTTATTAATCTAAAAGAAAGGTTGAGTTGTGGTTGTAGTGGCAAAACATTTTTGATTTAAATCATTAAATCTGACTTGCAATCATGTGCACAATCCTGACTAAACTACTGATGAAATAAAGCTGTAGATTTGACTAAATATTTATCAAATTTTACAGGTTCCCTTTGAAAAAAGATGTCGCAATTACACCTGCATAGCTGAAATTGAAGTGGATTTTGACTTTATGTACGTAACTATGACAATATATATTGAATATTTGATTAAACCAAATTAGACTCTAATTCCTTCTCCACTTTCAGGACTCCATCTTTACTGGTGGCAGATCATAACTACTTCAATATGAGCGTGACTTTGTTCAATCGCGGTGAAGACTCCTACAACACCAGTCTCACTATACACCACCCTCCAGGACTGTCCTTCTCCAGGATGACTCTGGCTCTGGTGATGTTAACACTTTTTTGTCTCCTCTACTGGACATTGTATAGAACAGGGGGTGAAGAGTGGGGTGACACATTTGGTGAACTAATGCACACTTTTAAATTTCCAATACTACACATTATACAGACTTCTTCCAGTATTATTAACCTTAGTAACCTTGTAAAATATAATACAAAATAAGATAAAAAAGAGACATTCATTACTTTAAAGGGGATATTTTATTGTAATTGTAATTGTTGCAATGTCAAAGTACAGTAGTGGTAGATTCAAATTAAAATTGTGATTCAAATTAAAATCTACAATTGTGATACTATATAATTTTTACCTGTATTTTTTTATTCCTTTGAAATAAAACAGGATTCAAAGTCCAAACCACTTTACAGTTGTCTTGACTCTGAAGATAATACAGACTGTTATGTCAGTCTTCCTGTTTATCGCAGTCAATCACAGGTAAAAAAAAAAAAAGTAGTTTCAAAATGAGCTATAAATTCTGACTTAAAATAATGTGTACTTTTTCTGTTAAGGCCAAGTTCATGACTCTTTTCCATGTAATAAGAGACTACGAGTGGAAGGAGTCCTTAACAGTGAATATCACAGGACACAGGTAAAAATAATTAAAATAAAAAAATAAAAAAAAAGTTTTTTTTTATTCTAATTTCAAAATAACTTAAAATGTAAAAAATCCACAGTGATAATCAAAACTCAAGTAAAGGCTCTATGGTCAAAGTGATCCCAGTTCAATTTGAAATTAAAATGATGCTTTTAGTGTAAGTACAACATCATTATCTTTAAGTTTTTTACCATTATTTCAACATTATATAAAAAGTACTTTGTATATGTTTTAAGGGGAGAAGACAGCATCACTTATATGAATTTTACCACTGAGGATCCTGCCCCAAGAAGACTGGTTACCAAATATAAAGTAAGGAGTTTGTTGTCACATGTTTCACAGATTACATCCATTGGTAGTTTTATAACTAAATGCCATAACATTTTGTTACAAAAAAGACAGACCACAGGTTAATGTTAGAATAGAACTGGATGTTTGGAATAGAATAGATAGAACTAAAATCTATCAGTGTTATTTAAAAACAGGACAGTTTGCCATTACTGATATGTTTGTCCATTTAATTTGCTATAATAATCAAATAATCAATGTGATCTTATGTCTATTTTTAGGTAGATAATTACGGGTGGATGCATTTTCCTGTGAATGTGACTTTCGTTTTTCCCACAAAACTTGAACACAAATTTGAAATGAACAATTATCAAGTCCTGCCCGAGCAGGTAAATTGTCCAAAAACAAGTTGACTTAAAAAAAAAATATTTTTTTAAATCTATATATTATTATTATTATTATTTTTTTTTTTTTTTAAAGAATATAACTCACTGCAGAGAAAGTGACCGGAACGCTTCATCATCTCAAAATGTTAAAGTGAGTCATGATTAATCAATTTTTACATTTTATTTTAATATTATTATTACAATACAATATTTTGTTTACAGTACTGCACCCCAGAGCGAGAATGCAAGTACATAGTTTGTGACCCTTTTCTATTGACCAATGAATCTGTGGAGTTTGAATTGTCTGGAGAAGTGCAGTTTAAAGATCTCAGTCAAGATGTAACGAACCACAAATATTTATTAGTCCAACAAAAAATATATATATATAATAGTAATATTTGTAATAACAGCATTAAATGTCCGTTTGTCACAGAATGTACCTTTCCTGAAGCGATACACTGGTGATGGTAACCGGATTGTGTTTGAAAGTTTTTTATTTGTTGCTTATGACACAAAGAAATATTCACTGGACTCTTACAATCAAAAGGTGTGTTACAAGAGTTTAATTTACAATGTATTCATTCAGACTATTGTGACATCAAGTTATTACAGAGAGTTATTACATTTCAATATGATGTTTTTTGGCAGAGAAAAAGGGAGAGTCCAGATGACAACAGCTCCTGGGAGGATGTTGGGCCATCAGTGAAATCGGTATGTTGTATGTTGTATGTTGATACATTTGTTAGTTTAAAGATGCATTGTGTAACTTCTCTGGAGTCCTGTGGAGTAACAATGCATTTTGGTAAAAACACATGGAATGAAATAAATGCAAAATTAGGTATGTTTAATACCATACTATGGAACATTCCAGACAAGACAATAACCATGGAGAACAGCATGGAGCACAGTTCCTCCACCAGAAAAGTGCACCTTTATGTTAAACTGTTTTTAAGAAGCATTTAGCTGGACATATGTAGTACTGTTTTTGACTCAAAGCGTCTTGCTAAAAATGCTGCAGAAGTGCAAATGCAATACAGGATACTTGCAATGGAGCTTTGTGCAATATGAATCGATGCATTTTAGACAATACAAACAAAACAAATAACTGCAGAGATCCATTTAAAAATGTAAAAAAGGTGCAGTTGTGATTATAAATGTTAAGCATAAGTATTCCCTTATGAATACATTGTATACAGTGTTTATTGTAATTCATTGTTTTTCTATAATTAAAAAAATATTTCTAAATGTCTGTCACTCTCTGGTTACTGATAAATGTCTGTACTAACATGCCACAGTAACCACTGTTCTGGTCTTTGAATGTATCAAAGCGTACAAATAATGCACTGTATAGAACATTTATAATTTTCATCCCTAAACTCAAAAAATATGTATGTTTTTTTCCCAACAGAGTGAGGTCCTTATTGAGTTGATGGTTTTGCCTGACAAAATGCTCATCATTGTGACTGGAGCTGGTGGGGGCTGTTTCTATTAATTCTCATCACAGTCATCATGTTTAAGGTAAGAAAAATCCTATTTACTAAATGTTTCCACTGGTCATCATATTTCAAACATTTATCTTATTCTTTGATCAAGAGATAAGCTATACATTTTTAAAGTGTAGATGGATGTTGATTATTATGTAGAACAGTGTAGCTATGTGTGTGCAAGAACATTTTCTTGCTTAGAATGAATCTATATGCACTGCTTATTTTGCACTTTTGTTCCATCCATACTGTTTATTTTTGTATTTATATTTAGTCAAAGTCTATTTTTATTTTACCTTTTTGTGCATGACTTTATTTTATCTTATATTTTACCATGATTAGTCATAGTTTTGTGTTGCACCATACCGCCAAAGCAACTTTCTAGTTTGTGAATTCTGTTCACTGAAATCGCAATAATACCTTTTCTAATTCTGATCTGTAGTTGGGATGCTTTAAGAGGAAAATGCACGACATGGTCCAAGAAGAGGATGACGCTGAGGAGGCAGAAGTTACAAATGGAATGGCCAATCATTCATCCGACAAAGACGACAAAGAAGACAAACTTGAAGAAGACAAGACTGAAGAAGATGAACCTGAAGATGAGCCTGAACAAAAGGTGCTTTTGGAAAAACAGGAGATGTCCTCGATCCCAACTGATGTGAACAACTGATGTGTAGAGACTTGAGGGGAGTGTGACAAACAACTTGGGAAGAAAATCAATTTTGTACATGCTTTTGCCTCAAACAAGGTTACGACAGCAATTCGAGTGTCAACAAAGCTGACCACTGCAGTGCAAAGTTCTGAATAATAAAAAAAAAAAAATGTGTAGAAATATAATATCCAAATCCTATGGTACGATATTTCTTGCAATATTTTGGAGAGTTTAAAAAGATGGCAGTAATTATAGCATCAAAGATTTGTCAAAGCATGTTGTCTGCACTGAAATGGAGTAAATCATGGTCTATGCAGTTAATTTAGTTTTTTGTTTACTTGCTTACTTACTTTACTTTTATTTTTGCCTGACTTGACGAGAAGATATTGTTACATCCTTTCTGCCTTACCTGAAGTTTGTTAATGTTATTATGCATGACTTTTCTTATTACTGTCGTTATATTTTATTATATATTATTATTCATTGTTTTATACACTTTTTATATAACTTATTCAATTCAATGAGGGCCAGGGGTACTCCCGTTAACCCATTAACAATAAAAGCAGGTAAAAACTGGCCCCTTTAGTGGATTTATGAATTGTTATTAATTAGTTTTAAGTTGTAATGTATTGTATATTCTTTACAGTTTAGATTTTATTTGAAAACATTTAATGGATCATTTAATGGATGCATTTTGATAAATGTCTATGTTGAGACAAAGTTCGAACATAGTTTTAAGTATTAAAACCCTTTGTTGGCTGGTGTAACTGTACAAGTTTAATGCAAAATAAAGTGGATACAATTTATTTTTTCACAAATGTATTCATCTAAAAATATCTACAATACAAAATTTATACAGAAGTTTACTTTAATGACAGAAAATCTGGAGTTAGCCTGGACGGATACTGCCTTTTATACAGACTTGATGTTCTTGCTGCTCATATGGTCTCAGCTGCTGAAAAAGTGTCCTCAATATTGAACTGGGAGGTCCTGTACAAGCAAAAGACATAAGACATACTTTAATACCTGTCATTTATGTAATTTATGCAGAGGTGGGTAGAGTAGTCAGAAATTGTACTACCCATTAAGTATAAAGTAGTGGCCCTAGAAATGAAAAAACTTCAAAGCATGTACTGTCATAAGTCATTTTACACAAGACAATATTAAATAATGTTCAAAATCACAAAAGGAGAAAACGAAATCAAAACTGAAGGAATTAAAATTTTCAAAATAATTTAATTTTGACAATATAAAGCTTTTGTGGCTTATGGCTAACTCACAGTGGGAAGAAAGATAAGATCTTTACTCAAATACTATTAAAGCACCTTTAAATATATAACTCGGCTAAAAGTTAAAAGTATGGTGCCTGTAAAGTAGTAAATATAAAAAATACCCTACCCACCTCTAGATTTATGTTTACATTTACAAACATGTCTACCAAAAACTTACCATTGTTTGTTTGTTGGGGCCTTGCTGATGCTGTATTAAGCACATTGGATGAGTTAGTTGCAGATTTCTTTCTAGGTTCATTTTTACTTTCTTCAATCCGTTTATTTTCAGTATAAGATGCAAGGGAGTGTTTATTATGTGATAGTTTACCACCCATACACTGGGCTCGATTGGGCAAACAAGGCATCTTTGAGTCATTTGTTGCTGAAGATTCACCAAGAGGGGCTGCAAAAATGTTGTTAAATGATTTGGCACTTTCAGTCTCTTGGTTTTCTCCTTTTGACATGGCAGGAGAGGAGACTGGCTTCTGACAATTATTATTTAAAGTTTCTGTCCTTGCTGCTACAGCGTGGCTACTGCTACTGCTGCTTTTGGGTGTACTTTCACTATATTGACTTTGCTTTGTGGCTTGACTTGCATCACATTTAACCTTCGGACTATCAAAGATGGATTTTTCAACTTTTTGAGATTGAACAGTAGATGTCGGATCCACTTCTAGAAGATTTTGAAATGACTTGGCATGGGGAGTCTTAGTGCTGTCGGGGTAATCTTTTTTGTTTTTACTTTGTAAATTGGACGTTGCAGATGAGGAAATCAACTTTTGACCCTTAGTTTTTGTGCTTTCAGTTACCAAGCCCACTTCATCATAAGTGCTACAACTGTCATTATATGTGCTTTCTGATGAATTCTCAGTGAATTGACTTTGCTTTGCAGACTTGGCTTGATTTGAATCACTGTTGTCTTTTTGACATTTGGATTTTTCAACATTGTGGGCACAAATATCTAGTTTGTCACCGACACTTTTTGTAACAGTTGGGGTAAGACTTGCAAAAAGACTTTGAAATAACTTGGCAGAAGCAGTTTTGGCAGTTTCGGTGTCTTCTTTCTTCAAGGATTTTAAATTGGTTGTTGCAGAGATCAACCTTTCACTATGATTACTACTATTATGCATACTTTCTAACATGTTACCAGGACATTGACTTTGCTTTGTTGCTTGATTTGAACCACAATTAATCTTTTCACTGGTGCAAATAGATTGATAAACTTTTTGGGCATTTGGTACAGTTGTTTTTTTGCTAAAATTATTGCCAGCTGTTGTTTGGTCTGAATCTGAAGTGAGACTTGCAAAAAGACTTTGATGAAATTTCTTTTCATTTTTCTTGTTTGTAACTTTAAATTCTGATCTTGCAGAAGAGGTGACCAACCCTTCACTGTTGTTACTTGGAGTTTCAGTACTTGCCTCAACTTGCATATGGTTACTACTGCTACTATTATTTGGGCTTTCTGATGTATTCCCAGTGCACTGACTTGGTTTTAAAGCTTGATTTGAATCACAGTTAACCTTTTGACAATCACAAATTGAGTTCTTGACTTTTTGGGCACTTGAGACAGCTGGTTTGTGACCAACACTATTAATAACAGTTGATGTCCGATCAGAGTCTGGTGTGAGACTTGCAAAAAGACTTTGAAATGGTTTTGCAGGAAGACTCTTAGTACTTTCCATGTCCTCCTCTTTAGTTGAACATTTGAAATTGGCTGTCACAGAAGTGGAGGCCAACATTTTACTATGATAATCTGTTTTACTATTTGTACTTATTGGAGTATTGTCAGTAAATCGACCTGGCTGTGTTTCTTTATTTGAACCACAAGTGCTCTTTTTACTAGCTGAAACTGATTTCCCACATTTTGGGGCAATTCGTACAGCTGGTTTCTCACTGGTGCCATTGCTAACAGTTGGTGTTCGATCGGAGTCTGGAGTGAGACTTGCAAAAAGAGCATGAAATTTCTTGGCAGGAGGACTTGTATCACTTTCAATTCCCTTTTGCTTGGTTTTACTACTGCTAACCTTTTGATTGCCACAGTCAGATTCAAATCTTTGGGAACTTTGGACAGTTGTGGTGCCACTAACACTATTCTTAACCGTTGAAGTCGGATCCATATCTGGAGTAAGACTTGCAAAAAGACTATTTAATCTTGATGTTGTTTTGTTACAGGAAGAAGCCACATTTTCTTGCCTATTTTCTGCAACATTTTTAATGGTACTTGATAGGGCATTCAGGCTTGTTTCACTGTTGGTTTCCTTCAGGCTTTGTTGAATGGGTGTCATCTCCTTTTTAAATAAAGAATTGCTAAAGGATTTGTCCTTATTTTTCAGAGATAGTGCAGGTTTATCTTTAAAATATGACTGATTTGAACCACATTCGTATTCACCAAATTTGTCTTTTGAATGTGAGGCGTCAGATATTTTTGAGATGGGCAATTACTTCCCATTAGAGTAATATATTGGCTATTACAGTCTGTTGCAACCTTCTTACCCTTAAGTATTGAGTTTGGTGCATTAGATCCTACTCTCAATTCTCCTTTTGCATTAAAAGGTTCACACTCAATTTTTGCACCACAAAAAGCTAGTTTTGAATCAGGTTTTTTATATTGTTTATTGTGATATCCAGATGTGGCTAAGTCCTGACTAGGTTTCTTGAACATTTTCTCCTTTATGCTTGATGACACATTGTATTTATCATTGAATATTAAGTTACTTTCCTTATTTGACTGACATGATGCTACTATTGCTGGGGCTATGGGTGGAGTAGGTAGGAGTCTTGAAGTTGGAGCAGATTTTGTGTTAAGAATACTGGCGACAGCAAAAGAAGTTTTGATAAGATTTGAAGAGCAGTTATCTGTTGTTTTTGGATCAAACAGTGCTGCTTCTTGACTTTTTGGGGCAGTATAGCAGCATGGTTTGAAAAGTTTGGGTCCAAGCATGGCTTCCACAGAATAGCACACAGGTCCTGCTTGGTCCAAAGCAGAGGGTAAAGACTCTTCAGGCTCTAGATTATTTTCAGTTTGTAACGTATTGTCATCCTCCGTTATATCAGCTGTCTGTTCCGACTCTGGTATCAAAGTGCCCTCATCAACAGGTGTTTCTGTACTATGATAAAAATTTTGCCTAAAATAAACATGGAAAATACTGTTAATACAGTTTTGTGTAAATAAGTCAGGCAAATGTAGCATGAAATATACATATGAATAATGAATTTACATAAAAACACAAAATCTAAAACATTTTCACTTCAGACAGGCTTTGAATAAATCTCAATAATAAAGGTTGAACAAAAAGAATAAAAACACAAATGGGAAAGTAAAAATAAGTAAAGTAAGTAAGTAAGTAAAAACTCCATCAGCAATGTTGGCCAATAAAATATGTAAATTAAGTTTGTCATCGCCATGCTAACATACCTAATCAAACAAAGCTCACAAAAGCAGGTTAGATATAGATTCTTTAGATTACTATTTTAATAACTTAATCTGTACAGTATATGAAATAATAAAAACTGCAATATGTAGTTGTAACCTCTATCCTTACCTGGCAGATGGTATGACAACGTCCATAGTTGTGTTTTCTTCAACTGCTTCACATACATTTTCAGTTTGATTTAAAGCCTCTTCTTCTGCTTTCTTTTTGAGTTGATTTTGCTGTTGTATTAACTATAATGCCACAAATCCAAAAGCTATTAATTAACTCTGTTATGTCAATTTTGTGAAAACATACATCCTTGGATAGTATAATAAAATGTTACTCACATCTTTCAAAAGCTTTCTTGTGAAGTCAGTCAGTGGATCGTGAGAAACGTGCAGGGGTCTCGTCTGCAGTAGCCTTTTGTGTGAAAAAACTTACAAGGAAAAGTCTGTAAAACTCAAATTAAGGAGTGGTCTAATTGTAGTAATTCTAGCAGTAATAATAATCATATAGTAATAATAATAAAAATGTCTCCTGTTTGTCTTTACAAGCATGGCAAAACACTTCAGATGTGCAACACTGCAGTCACTATTCATTCACTCCATAACTGTTGGTAGTAATCTACTTTTGTAGCCACAGTTGCCCCGGGGTAGACCGACAGAAGCGAAGCTGTCAATCTGTGCTATAGGCCCATCCAAACACCACCAATCATTCACTTACACACACGTGCGCGCGCACACGCACACACACACACACACACTCTTATGTGGGCAAAATAAGTGAAATGTCTTCAGAGACACAATGCCAGTGAGCACTGCACAAAGGGTTGTAACTAATGTAGTAGCAGAAGCAACAGTGCTAGTAATAGTGGTAGTAGTAGTAGTAATAACAGTAATGATAGTATATAGTAGTAGGAACAGTTAGTAACAGTAGTAATTGTAGTTCAAGTAATTGTAAGAGCAGTAGTAATAATTGTGAAACCCATGAATATGTTGTAGTAGTAGGTAGGTAGTAGTAGTAGTAGTAGTTGTAGTAGCAGCAGCAGCAGGAGTAGTAGTAGTAGCATATATCAAACAATTGATCAAAGGATATCATGCAGGTACGGACACATCTTCCCTTTTAAGCAACATCCTTGGATATAAAATTTACAGGCTTCTTTAATTAGACCATTGTATACTTCAATATGCTCAAATTGGCACTCTTCTCCCTAATGTTTTGAAAACACAAATCATGCTTTATTTAAAAGTTATTATTGCATTTAATTATGTGTCTATTTTATGTATCTTTATGATTTTACCTTGATGCATCTCCCTCGAATGAAATGAATACAAAGCAGATGTCCATCCACCTCCAGAGAATGTTGCTCCTTAAAATCTTGGGACATGAAGGGTTGACGAGGCTGAAAAGAAACACCACACACAGATTACCTTAACCCCTCAACTACAATAATAGGCACAGTTTAGGTCCATTTTGTTTGATTCAGTGCCAAGTAATACTAGAGCCAGTATTGCAATGTCTTTCTGATTGCATTATATCAATGAGTTTCGTATAAGACACATTGAAATGCCTCTGCTTTAATGAAATTTTCCCTTGGCCTATAAAGGCTCTCTTTATGTCATTTACTGTGGCATAAAGACTGAGTATTGATATTTTCTGCATGATGATTAATACCTTGTACTTCTCAGTAATAATATTTTTTAACAATTGTCAGTAATAATATTTTTCAACAATATTAGTGTTGATCCACCCATAACAAATTTTTAATTGCATTGTTCTTTATATCAAATAAACTTCCTGTTCACTTCTTGTAGAGCCATGAAGTGTTTGCATCTAATAACCCTCACCCTCATCTCAGGGTCACATTGACCTGAAGAAATTTTTTTTTTCCTTCCCGTTCTCAAAAATACATTTTTGTGTCTGATTGACCCGCCCCAAGAGAGCGAGAAGGAAAAAAAATTCTACGGGTCAATGTGACCCCGAGGAGAACGTGAGGGTTAAATTAAGTAGTAGCAGAAACCTAGCTTGTAAGCATTTGCCCTTTGACCAAATGGTTGCCTGTTGAAATCCCCCATGGAAACAATAGTGTCCCTGGGTAAGACAAACACTGCAAGCTCCAGTCACAGAAATGAATGAGTGGAAGGTCGTCTGACTGAAAATGCACTCTTCTTAAATTAAACACAGTTAGTAACTTACCTGTGTGCGGTCTTTATTTTGTTGATCTTTCTGAGCATTCTTGTATCTTTGCCCATTTTCACTCACCCTCTCTGTCTTTTTCTTCCTTTTGTTTTTAATTGTCTTCTTTTTCTGAGTGGTTGCATTGCTAGTGTTTCCTCTATTGTTGTCATCACTTGAGAAAGTCCTTTGGTTGTTCCTATAAAATGCATTTCTGGAGACACTGGATCTTGGGTTGTTATTGGCCCTGTTAAATCTATGGGCTTCATATGTTTTGGGTTCCTCATTTTGCTCTGCATTGGATGTACCTGCTGCATAAGGCTCAGGACACTGCCTCTGTGTAAAAGAAATAGTGTTATTGCTACAAAAATATCTAGACAAAAATAACTATATTTTTCAGTCTGTTGGGTAGTGTTGTCACAATACTAAAATTACAAATTATAAACTTGAAATCGGTACTAAACAGAAATCGATGTAATTTTCAACACAAAATAATACTGTCCTTAATATGGTCTGCCGCTTGGCTGCTTTTGTGGCTACCTGGCTCACATGCTGAGCAATGTTTGAAACTTTTTGTTTTTGAGCTCAGTTTTTAACATCATATCATGGGATTTTAACCAACTAAGAAGTAAGGGAAGTAAAGGACTGTTGAATTTTGTGAAATGAGCTGAGTTTGTTTCTCCCATACCCATGGAGATAGCAGGAATTAGCTAAGGAGCTAGCTATGAATATTTGAGATGCTACAGGCTTTTTATAGCATATGCAGCAGCAAATGTGTCAGAAGACTTTACAGAGGACACATTCTGAGGGCATAAACAAGGCCTATCCTGTTGTGTTTATCTGGGTCCCCCTGGATACTGCTGTGATACTTGGGCTGCAGTGTCTATTGCTACTGTCTACTACTGTCTCTCTCACTAGTTCTGATATAGATATAGTATGAAATTGGTGTGTGTGTGAGGGATGGTGGTGGTCGGAGGGGCTGATGGAGCAGATTGGCAGCCTCGCTTCCGTCAGTCTGGTAAAGCCTGACGAGCTATGGTCAATAGCTTTAGTGGATACTAGTTGTAATTCTAGTGTTTTTCTAAATCTATTAATATATATTTTGTAAGGTAAATTACACTGACTTAAATAATGAAAAACTAACCTTCACATAGGGGCCACTCTGCGTGGTGTGTAGTTTCCTCTTTGAGCTGCCCTCTTGTCCATTGATAGTGTTATTCCTAAAGCAACATTAAACAATAACGTTAAATATTTAAGAGCTCAAATGAATAATTTTTTGTAAAATGTGAAATGTACAATCTATTCAACTAACAATACCTGTGGTTAGGATCCTTTACTTCTTCGTCGACATTATGAAGCTTGGTAAAAAGATTAGAAAAGGCCATTGTCCATCACTAGGTGTTTGTTGTTACAGGTGAAAAGGCAACACTGTACAGTTATTGTCCCGAGAATAAAACTAAACAAAACTAAATATTTTAAAGAGAAAAGTTTAAGATTCACAGCTGTACAAGACTGTTTACATGTGCAGCGCTGCTGCCGGTTTACGTTTGGCTGTCGACTTCCGCGTTTGTCAAATGCGTCACTGGCTACAACCAAAAAAGGAAGAATGGGCGTGGTAAGCCCGGGACAAATACTGACATTTAGTGGCAAAACAGAGCAATGCCACAAAAGTTAAACCCGTGTGTTATTTCAAGGATGATGCTGATGAAGAAAATAAAGTATTGTCATGGCAGACATTGGGGTATGGGAACACGATAAATAATATCACAATATAAAAACTATTGGGATAACAAGTCTGTATTAAAATATATATAATATAGACTCAAGTTTTATAATATTATCTAAAACATATGATATATGGACAGTATTGAAACACAAAATAAAACATCCATAATCCTTCCATAGGACTACTTATATCAAATATGATTACAATGCAGATTTATTTATTTGTTTAAACATGTCTTTTCGGATCTAACGCAATTTCCTGGAAATTATATACAACATGAAATATAAATGCCTATTTAATAATGATTTTGGTGATGAACTTACACTGCAATAGTGTATTTTTTCCCCAACATCTTCTCTTATTAATCAGCACTGACGATGACATCAGTTGTTGCAGTGATAGAAGCTGAACTTTGGTCTTCCACATATTAGTCCGCCCCGTCTCTGGCTCAAAGTCCAGGTCAGTTTCAGTATTCCCTTCTGTGTCATTTGTGTTTTTATTACCCTTGTTTCTCTCTAAGCTGCTGCAAGATGGTGCGGTGGGCTTCTTTTCTGCTGGTTTTGGGTCTTCTCTGCGCCCCTTCCACACTGGGACAGGAGGCAGAGGGACAGGGCACAGACCAGGCATCAGGACAGGCTGGTGGAGCTGGTGGGGCTGGTGCTGGAGGGGCTGAAGTGGAGAATGAGGAGTGGGGTTTGAATTCCATCAGAGGAAGCTTTGAGGCAGTCAGTGGATACTTTGACTCAATGCTGGAGTTTATGGGTGGAAAAGATGGGGTCTGCCAATACCGCTGTCGCTATGGTGAGATGTTTTTAGTGGACGTTTTTGCCTATTACATCTTAAAGGTGAACTATGTAGCTTTTCATGTGAAGGATCTGCCACCTGCTTGTCTCCATTGAGATGTAACTGCTTTGCATGAAATGTTCATGGATCTATTAAAATAAATGAAATGTTACTTAAAGTTATTTGTCTTCATGGAGCAAGCAGGTGACACCACCAAACTGAGTCAAAGGTTAGATCTTCAAAGAGGAGAAAATTATGTAACTACCAGCAAAAGTTAGATCACCTTTAAGAAGTTATGAAACTACAATATTTTTTACAAGTTGATATGGTAAAATGTTATAAACAAATGTCAGGTGCATAAAAATACATTATAAAGCTTTTTATTTTTTGTGAAAGAACAATTGAGACTTGTTTCAACTGTTGAAGTGTCTTGCCCAAGGACACAACAATATATACTAGGCCTGAGAGGGAATGTACCAGCCAATCTTTTTACCAAACTGACCTGAGATAACCTCTTGAACATTATTATTGAAACTTCAATAAATTAAATAATTTTAAGATGGGGAATATTAAACTGATAACGTACCCTTTTTTACTGTAGTGTATTTCAAAGAGGTTTAACTGAAAATCTATCTGGGTATGCTCATAAAATGCTCATAAAAAACGGGTATGCCATGAAATACTTTCATGATAAGAGGGGCATCTGGCATAAAACATTTGACAAATTATCAACCACTGCATAATTTAAATCGAATAGATGGAAATAATGATACAACAATATCTGCTAGTAATTCCAAGAAAGCTAGATAGCTTTACAACTACAGTGATAGTAGGTCAAATATTGCATCAAAATTAGGCCACCATTAAAGACATTCAAAGTAAATATGTGATAATGGTGCATTATTTAAAAATCATTGGGTTGGGCTGATATGAGGCATTTCTTCACTCATTTGAACTAATGTTATCATATGGAAGAGAGGGCCTGCACCTGGACTGTGCCCTCAAACTGATACAAGAGATATGCTTTGTGTCAGTGTAGCCTCAAAATGCCTTGTGTTTTAAATGAAAAGTCATATTCATTTATTAGGCACTAGATACAGTCCAATCAGAAGGTAAATCATTTTTCAAAGGAGGTAGCTGCGGTAAAAAATGTTTAATTATTGGCATAGCATTTTATGGTGGTTGTTATAATTTTCATGTGATGTTGTGTTTTTAGGTAAAGAGCCTATCCCCCGCCCTGAGTTTAAAATGCCTGAGCCTGATGGATGCTCCTCTTATTTCTTTGGTCTTCCTGTCCCAGATGGGGTATGTATCTATATGTATGAGTATATGAGAGGTTCTGGGTTTCTATTTGCTCTAATTTACTTTATTACGCTTTAAGATAATGCCAAAACCTCTTCAAAATGCGTGCTTTCAGCACAAATTTGGAATTATCTTAATCTATATCTGAACTAGTATGAAACAGCATATTAATGTATTAATATTAAAGGTGGACTACATAACTTTACTGGTGCAATGTCTGCCACCTGCTTGTCTCCATGGAGATGTAATGCTTTGTCTGGAATGCTCCACATTATAGCAATAAAACTTACTTGCATGGAGTCAAGCAGGTGATACAGATTCAAAATTTTAGTATGTTTACAAGGTGGGAGTCACCTATGTTTGTGGTATGTGTTGTTCAGATGGACGTGGGGATCCCGGCCATGACTAAATGCTGTAACCAGTTGGATATGTGCTATGACACCTGCGGCTCAAACAAGTATCGCTGCGACTCCAAGTTTCGCTGGTGCCTCCATAGCATCTGCTCAGACCTCAAGAAGAGCCTGGGATTTGTGTCCAAAGTCGAAGGTTAGAATTCAACAAAGAACTGTAAAGACATGTTAAGATATTATATAGACAAATGAAATCCCAAAAATGTAAGGTAGAGGCATTCAAAAACATTTACATAATTAATAAAACACAGTAACATAATTTGAATAGATTATATATAAATGGCCCTAAACAATATTATATTCAGACAGCATGTGTATGAAATATCTGAATACACCCTGGTCATTGTCAATAAAGCACAAAAATAAATAAATAAACAAATTAAGGCTAATGTAGGCACTTTACACTATACAGTCCCTGACAAAAGTCTTGTCGCTTATCCATTTTGTAGAAACAAAAGCTTATAACCTGACTTTAAATTAATCAATTTGTTTTAGAAATGTCTCATATGAAAGCTAAAACCCTCCCAAATTATGCTCAATATACTAAAATAAATTTGCTTCACTGAAGAAAGATTGATCATTTAATGAACACAGAAAGGTCAGATTTTGGCAAGACAAAAGTTTTGTCGCCTACAGAAAATTGAACAAATAATTTACTTCAAATACAAAAATATGTTGCATAACGTCAGTGAATTAAGTAGGGGTGCTGTGACTTTTGTCAGGGACTGTACATTTTATTTTTTGACTGTGAGCAGCCTGGTTTCTCCACAGGTTTGACTGGTAACTTTGGCTGATGGTGTCACCCACTTGTTTGATCAAATATTGTGGAGTATTTCAAGCTAAGCAATAACATCTCTATGGAAATAAACAAGTCACACATCTTCTACCAGAAAGTTACATAGACACTTTTAAATTGGGCCAAGTCAAAAAATGTATCTTGAATAAACACATTCAGTGACAGATGTAGACATTACCTCATAACTGACTTGTTTCTCCCCTGCAGCATGTGAGACGGTGGCAGACACTCTGTTCAACACTGTGTGGACTCTTGGTTGCAGACCCTACATGAACAGCCAAAGGGCAGCGTGCTACTGTCCCGGAGAGGAGAGGGATGAACTGTGAATTGACTAATGGACAAAACAAACCTGTCTGACTGTACTACTACTTTTACTTGAGTAATTTATTTCATGGTTTTGTTGTGGTTTTGATGACAATAAAAGTTATATATATATATATATATATATATATACACATACATATCAACTCTTTTTTTTTTTGAGTAAATTACCAGTTACAGTCATGTTTTAGTACTAGTTAAAGGTGCACCATGTACATTTTCAGGTGAGATGTCCAGATCTCCATCACCTGCTTGTCTTCATGAAAATGCACCTGCTTCTCCATAGGGATAGATTTAATGTCATACTAGGGAACATTTCAGGCAACATATTAATATCTTCATGGTGATGGTAAGGTGGCAAACCAGGTAACCACATAAGTTACAAAATGGACCTTTAAATATATAATAATAAATAAATAATAATATTATGGATAATAAAAAAAGATCACTGCCTTGAAAAAATTGTGCCTACACTATACCCCATTAGGGTTTAAATTTGTTTAATTAATAAGTTTCCAAGGCTAAACACATAGTATTAATGTTTTTAATATTATTTACATAAAAATATATATAAGAATAAAAATATAATTTTACAAGAAAGCAATATTTTATACAAACAAGAAGTCTATTATTATTGCACTAGACAAGTCAAAAACAGGAGACTAAAACAAATATATTCTCAAAGCTCAAATTTCATCTTCCACCTAAAAACAAATGAAAAAGAAAATGAATATTCATTATTTTCCTTTGAAATATTTTATGGGGAAAAACAAACTTTACTCACTTTTATATTTTGTCGCATCAAAAGCTGTGCTGGTTGTATGGGATTTTTCTTTATTCTGCTGTTAAAGGCTTCAAGCTAAAAAAAAAAAAAAGAAAAGAAAAGTTGTAATTAGCAATTTCCAAAATACATTATTTGGGTACAAATATGTTAACTAAAACCAATAAAATATTCAGTATTCCAGTGGACATTTATACAATCTGCTAACCCCTAGTGTACTGTAGTCAAAATGTTTTGAAATGTATGTGAATGTGATTCTTGTATTAGTTTAACAGTTCATGTTTCAGTCTGCTCTCTAACTGTAATGCTCATGGACCTGTAAAATAGTGCACTTAAACTGAATCTTAATGTAAAAGAAAATTTTAAAATTAACCATATTTAAAAAACAAACAAACAAACATTTCTACACCAAAAGGTTCACAAGTGCCACAAAAAGTTTAAACTAAAATGATTATAAAAATTATTTTGTCATGTATTAAGCAAGTGTATTCATGTTTTGTCGTACTTTGGATTCATCATTAGTATTACCTTATCCATGATTTAGTCTAATTTTAGAGTATGTGTAACCTTAACTTAAGTCTGGTTTGGATCTGCACTATAAAGCCAAATATTATCTAAGATGGTATTTTTTCGTTTGCATTAAAGAAAAGCAAGACACAGACCTTTAACTTCAAGTTGGCTTTGATCTCCTCCTCTGTGAGCACTGGTTTCTCTTTTTCCTCCTCCTCCTCCTTCACTTTTTTAGGTTCAATCTCTCCTTCAACTGTCATTTTCACTGACACATTTAAAGGAAGGTGTGTTAAAGGGACTTCTACATCGTTTATATCCACCAGTTCTAAACCAGATTCTGCTAATTTAGCTGGATTTTTTACAGCAAGTACTCTGGTCACTGGCCCTGGTCTATCTCTGAGCAACTTCTCCATCTGTTCATTTCTTTCAATAAAAACGTGTTTCTTTTTCTTCTTCTTCTTCTTTTTCTTCTTTGCTCCTGTAATGCCTGGAGCTCCACTCATCCCAGCTGTTTCAAAAATATTTGGATAATTTTCTTGTTTAATAACAGCTATAACTTCATTTATTTCTTTGGTCCAGTCTTGAGCATTTTTCACATTTGGGTCAACTGATTGAATCATTTGTGCTCCAACTGCTCCCCTGCACCTCTTTCTTGTCCTAGCTTTCGTTTCCTGTTTTGGTATTGCATTCTGGTACTTAGACATACATTTACGAGTTTCAGATAAACACATTTTCTTTATGGTCACTAGACAGCGAGTTGTTTGTTTGACAGTATTTGACGTATTTGGCAAGTTGTCCTTTTCTGAAATTGATTCATTGCTAGTGGATTCACTGTCTTCAGGAGGGGGTTCAAGAAGGCTGCTATTGCTAGTGTGTGGTTCAGTTTGTTGATGTGGGAGTAAAGGTGGAATATTTTGGTGGTAGTATGCCCAGTAGTTATAATAGGCCGTGTATTGTGAATAAGGATCAGGATACATTTGGGGTGGAAAATGTGGGTTGAAATATTTGGACTGTGGATATGGGTAAGGCTGCGATGGAGCTTGAAGTTGGAGTGGGTCCCTGCGGTCCCTTGGGTGGGGGCTTTGGAGTTTAGATGGTGAATGTGAATCTTGTCTTCTATAGGGTGAGTTTGAATTTCTTCGTGTGTACGGAGATCTGGATCTTCTATAGTGATGAGGGAAGCTAGAAGGACTTATGTTACTACATGGCGACCTTGGACTCCTCTGTCTGTAAGGGGAGACCGATCGTCTCCGTCTACAAGAACTTCGACTTCTCCGTCGACGAGAAGAACTTCGACTTCTCCGTCGACGAGAAGAACTTCGACTTCTCCGTCGACGAGAAGAACTTCGACTTCTCCGTCGACGAGAAGAACTTCGACTTCTCCGTCGACGAGAAGAACTTCGACTTCTCCGTCTACGAGAAGAACTTCGACTTCTCCGTCTACGAGAAGAACTTCGACTTCTCCGTTTACGAGAAGAACTTCGACTTCTCCGTCTCCCTATCAGGCTTTGCTTACTGGGTGTTTTGCTTACTGGGCTTGATGACAAACTAGAAGTCGAGCTGGAGGAGGAGGATCTAGTATAATGCGCTGGTGAATATTTCTCTTCTCCTTCTGTCTGTTGAGGCTCATCCTCTTTTTTGTCTTCTTCCTCTTTCTTTTGCCTTTTTCCATACAATCGTTCGTGTGTGCGATCAGCGAGTTTGCTAATCTCATCTGTGCCTAAACTTAAACCAAGAGACTCCAAAATGTTTTGGAGGTGCTTCTGCTGTTCATCAGGATTTGGTAGTGGTTGTTCTTCTTTCCACTGCCTCTTTTTTTCTGGAGGAGAGCTAAAAGTGCTCATCTCACCATGCATTTTTCCCACATTTTGATTCTTGCTTTCTGGAGGAAAGCTAAAAGTGTTCATCTCACCATGCATTTTTCCCACATTTTGACTCTTGCTTTCTGGAGGAAAGCTAAAAGTGCTCGTCTCACCATGCATTTCTCCCCCATTTTGACTCTTGTGCGGTTGCTGTGTAAAGTAGTCTGTGTCATCAATGACCACTTCCTTGAGTCTATCAATGTCCACTCCTTTGTTGAGAATATTTAGGAAGCGCATGAAGCCCTGGTTGCCCTTCTCGCCTTCCTCTGCAGGTGAGGAGTCGATTTGGGAAGGACGTGGAGCACTGAAAAATGGTATCTCCTGTAGAACACAAAAGAAAAGGTTAATTTGGTTAAATATAACACTCTACTACTATTAAATTAGTCTTTCAAATCAAATACATACGAAAACTTTCACAGAACAAAAAGTATGTAAAAATATATATAATGTAAAATGTATTTTTAATATACATGCTATTCAGTGTTCAGTGCTTCCCTTTGTAATATCTAAATACTGTATGATATTAACAGAACGTTTATATGTCCCAAAATAGGAAAATTTTTGTGTTTGAACACCAAGTATAAGAACAGCAGGAAAACAGAACACATGAAATCAAAAACAAAACATGCAAAATGGTTAACTTGGTTATTAGAATATACTTTAGATAAGATATAAAAGGTAGCAAATTGTATTTTATAGATGTAGAGTATATTTTGTTTGTTATTTTAAAGCAAAGTTACAGACCTCTAAGTGTTGTGTCTTCACAGGGAGACCAATCACAAATCTCTGTTCCAGAGCCACTTTAACTCTGTGCTTAAGAGGATGATCATGTTGAATATTGATAGAGTTTTGTCTGGTTTTTGCTACTGGACTCTGAGGAATAGAAAAATAAACTACATGACTTTAAATACAACATCACCAAGAAAAATTAACCCAAAATAAATGAAAACACACCTTTGATCTGATGACACGATTCCGTTGCATGAGAATAAGTTTAACTCTGCCTTGTAGCGTTTCAGTTGATTCTGTTGGTCTTACTTCTTCACTGAAAAGTCCTGGGTTTACAGTTTCAAAATCTATAGTTTTTAGAGCAAGGAAAGCTCTTTTTTGCATGATCTGCTCTTGTATCTCTTGAAGTTCTTTTCGTTTCCTTGCCAGCTCTGGGTCCTCTTTATCTGACTCATATAACTGTCCATCTAGATCATCGTCATCCTCTTGTTCTTCCTTATGACAGTTCTGAGAAGAGCCACCAGGTCTGTGCCATGCAGAACTTGCCCCAGTGGTACTTCTGTTGCCAGGCGATGGGATGAGGTACTCTGAATATTGAGGGTATCTATCCCACTCAAATTGGGACCTTTCTCTACCAACACTAGCTGCACTCGGACAGAGGCTGTGTCCCCTAAAATTATTCATTGTTTAATGTGCATCTAAGTCCATTCAAAACAAAATCAAATCATTATCTGCAAGGCAAAAAAAAAAATAAAAACAAATAATAATATATATATATATATATATATATATATATATATATATATATATATATATATATATATAGATTAGTTACTCCAAAATGTTTACATTACATAGGCTAACACCATTACTGTTATGTCAATTAGAAGTGACCTACTAATTAAACATTCAAGAGATAGTGATTCCCAAACTATTAAAATTCACTCAACATGCAAAAATATATAAAATTATTAAATTAATTATCACAATATATGCTAATATATGCTGTCTGAAGCTAAAACGAGACGTGTTTTAAAGCTATTTTGAAACGTTAGCAAGACAGCTAGCTGATTGTTTACCTTTTTCGGTTTGTAAAAAATGCAATTTTTCTGCCACATAATGTGGAAAAATTGTCTTTGGAGATGAGCTATTCTTTACTGAGAAGTGCACAAATAGTAACACTTCAAAATACTAAGTTATAAAGACGTGGTAGTAAAAAAAAATGTAGTAGCTTCGGATCGTGCTAAGCTCCTCAAGCAGAACTCGACACTATAGAAAACAGTGCAGCCTGGTGGATAGGGGGTCCAACATGACTGCAAAATCTATAACAAAATCATACTATTTGGAACAAACATCACATATTGTAGCTTTTATGGACGTTATTAAGTCCCAAGAACCTTTAGTTTCAATAGACGGGAAATTAAACTAGAAAAAAAAATCTATTATAGCCAAAATCTATTCATTTAATATGTATCTAGCTATTTGCATAAAGAAACAAAACAAAACAAAAAAATCCTTTCAAACAGGGCTGTGAGATATGACCAAAAAAAAAATATTTTTTTTCTTATATTGATAGACCTTGATATAATAAATAAAATCAGATACTAATAACTAATACACTTTCCTGAACATAAACGACGCAGGCTTTTAAATCGCTTCCATTTGACACACACACACACGCACGCACACACTTTACTCTAAAGTCAAACCACATGCTAAACACTACTTTCAAATACACTGTAATAAAGTAAAATCTCACAACTGTAAATCTTTTTATTGTTGGTTAATTCAAATATAATATTTACAAAATATTTTTTTCTGTGTACACAATCAATATATAGATCAACCTGAAACCTTGAGCATATTCTCAGGAGGACTATGAACTATAATGCTACTTAATTTGTAAGAAGGCCCATATATGACAAATTATATAAGCAGTGTTCAAAAAAACACACTTGCATGCAAAGAAAACTACTTATACGTTATTAAAACTTTGAGCGTCATAGGGTGGTTGAAAAATTGAGTAGTAGTAACAATGTTGTACCAACAATTTAGTGATACCAATCAAGTTTGCAAATCAATATTTTGTTCTAACATTAGGTGTACTGTAAATAAAGTGGCTCATCAGTACTAAAAATTGTCTTTTTAGTCCTTAGTATATTACATTTACTTTTTGGTTGAAATCACCTGTAAACAGCGAGGCCTTTGCAGATTTTTGCTGTTTGCTTTCTGTGCATTTGTCTCCATGGGTAGGTGCTTATGCGGAATGAAAAGGTTGGGGAGAAAGGGATGAGGCATTGGGGGTGGTGGGACTGAAGCATTTGGAGGTACAAATGGGGGGAACATATTCGGGGGAGGGAAAGGAGGGAGAGGAGGTGGTTGGGGGTATGATGAGTGATACTGGGGTATAAACACAGATGATGCAGGTGGGTAGTTAGGTGTTGGAGTATAGGAAGGAGTGATAACAGGAGCTGGGGGAAGTTCAGCGTTTGGTACGCTATAAGAAGTTGGAGGGACCATCTGAACATTGTGTTTTGTTGCGCTAGGCTGTGTACTGCGTTTGTCTGTGTAATAAGAGTAGTCTGTTTCTTCTTTTTGAGAGCTGTATGAGGGATTTTTCTTGTAGTCCTTAAATGAACCCAAACTGGAGTCACTTGAAGATCGACTGCGACATTTTGGAATATATGCACGTCTCTTCCTCTCTCTCTCAAGCTCCTCTTTTTGAACCAGAGCATGCTCAGTTTGTTTCTTTCCATACAAACGTTCCTGTATCCGGCTAGACATTTGACCAAGTTCCTCAAACTCTAAATTGATCCCAATGGCTTGTAAAACATCGTGCATTTGCTTACGTTTGTTGTCCTCTTCGAAACTTGAATTTTTGTTTGTTGGAGATGCAGATCTATTTTCGGGAAATTTTCTCTCAAACTGGCGGCTTTCCACAACTCTTTCTTCAGACAAAGTTTTTCCATTGGAGCTGTATGACCTGGACAAGGAAGAAAAAGGTGGTTTTGAACTTCTCTCAGTCTCGGGCCAGAACTGCTGTCTTAGATTTGGTTCATCAGTCCATGGCCTATTGGTGTGTAGAGGAGGGGATGAGGGTTGCCGGACATTCACATCTGGAGAGCCCTGATTCACGATCTTGGTTAAAGTCTCCACATTTACGCCCATATTGAGGACATCAAGGAAACGCTGAAAACCTTTAGACATTTTCTTCTCCACGGGAGGAGGAGGAGGAGGAATAGGAGGAGGACTCAAACGGTGATGACCAAGTTCAGTCTGAAAGGCAAATGAACACATGAAAAGTTTAGAATAAATACAATAATACATATCTAATAATAATGAATAAACCATGCATGTACTGTGCATTAAAACATACCTGCCGACTTGAGCCATTCAGAGGATACATCGTCCTACTGGGACTATGGTCTTCATGGTCCCTGGAATAGCTGCCACTCCTCAGTCTTGGTGGAGAATAACTCTGTTTAAAAAATACTCGCGTTATAATCTATACTCTGTATGTGCCCAATTTCAGAAGGCTGGACCCTGGTCTGCTATGAATGATCTGAACTAACTATCCATGGGTTTCTGAATAGTGAGAAATTAGAACAATTAACAATACAGGTTATGCACTGACATTTTATTTCACAAATGCCCCCTTCTGTCCCCTTCAGTGGTTTTGTCCATGGAACAATTTCATAGCTCATAATATGGTAATACATTTTATTTACATGGCATTTTTCTAAATACTCAAAAACGCTGCTCAATGCTTTATACAGCAAAATGTAGCAAACTAGTTTTTCTCTGTTGCTGTGACTGAACAGATCTTAGTCAGCTAATAATAGGGCGAGATAAAGGACACTTTACCTCAGCCAACAACAATTAATCTCCTCAACACATAAACTCAGAAACATTATTTAAGGAGAGAAACGTTCAAGTTCAACTGTGTCTGATCCCAAAGGCTGTATTAGTGATAAATGTGTGTGTAGTCTGCAGTGCCCCTGTTTAACTGTTCACTGGTTTTAACTACTGTTTACTTGATTTTCTAGTTTTAAAAGTTGCACTGTGCATCTTTTCTGGTAGAGGATCCGCTACCTGCTTATCTTCATGGAAATGTTATAGCTGTGTAGTTACAGCACTATGCCACATTACAATTTAGATCTGCAGAGAGGCGCCCCATATTCACAGAAGGAATTATGGATTTTTTGGGCAAAAGAAACACCCGTAATGAATAAATGATAGATGGATATGTTTAATGTCATACCATGAAACATTTCATGAAAAGCAATAACATCTCCATGGACACAAACAGATATCAGATCCTCCACCAGGAAAGTTATGCAGTGCACCTTTAAAGTCAGTCACAAAGTTAATATTTACCAGAATTGTACACCTTTATATTTATTATCAGACTGTAACAGGTCTTTCACATTTTGGATGTGTTTTGAACTTTTACAGACAAAAATGTCTGAATGAATTGTTCCCTTTAGGGATGCATCGATCCAGGTCTTTCAGTTCCGATACTGATGCAGGTACTGTGGTTTTAAGTTATCTCCTGACATCTGATATCAACCATAAAAGCTGATGGGCCAACATTGGGTGTCTTATTACACCAGTTTATAAACCAAAATGGGAAACTGACTGAGCCAATATGTTGAAGGTCGACATCCGATTCATCAAAATTTCCAGTATCCTCTGTGCACAGAAGCACGTTTGTTAGTTCACTGCATCTCATAGCTGTCACTTTTATTAAAATCATAAAACATAAATAAACATATTAAAATAAAAATTTATTAAAATACAGTCTACCCAATTATTTTTATATGTAGAGTAGGTTGCTTGTAGCGTTGTTGTAATATTTATTATGCCTCAATATTAGAATTAGCGTTAGCATGTCGGCACTCATCTCTTTCTTAACCCATAAGTGTCTTCTGCCGAAATATTAATTTTATTTATGTACTTTTTAACATGTTGTCAGTGACATCCACCCACAGCTCCCTGTTCAATGCCTTATCTTTAAATACGGTAGAGGTTAGAGAGATTAAATTGGACAGGAAGTAGTGACGCCAACAGTGAGGTTGCTGGGCGCCATAGTGCACAGAGCCTATACCAGTACCATATTGATGCATCCCTAGTTCCCACCGACATTCATATAATGTTGTCATTCATTCTAAAAATTACAAATGTTGTGATGTCAGCTGCAATACCTCTATTCAAAACTTGTGTCTTTTGAATGTGAAAAAGTCCTCATAATTGCCAAATCAAACAAAGTAGCATATTTTACACACTATATTGTAGTGTTGTCATTATTATTTTGTATTATTACTTGTTTATCTAGTTGGGACAGTCCAGATAAGGCATTCTCAAGGTGTTATGTAGTACACATGTAGAATATCTTGTAGTTTCCATGCATGGGTCAAATAGGCAATATAGTAGCATAAAAAGTAGATGTGAACTTTTGAATTTGTTACATGTTACCAACCTTTTCAAAGACATCCCTTGAGTGCGTCCTATCTTGTGACCAGCTCCTTTCTCGACTGTCTTGGTCCTTGTAGTACTCAGTCGCTGATTTATTGTGTGACTCTTCTTTATATTGACTGTAGTGAAACTCCTCTTGTCTCTGGCCGTACCGGCTTAGCTCCTCTGGTGTTATGTTATGGCTATAACCCTCATCCACTGTTTCATTTCTTTGACCATGTGAATAGTGCTCTGGGGACTGCCTGTATGAGTCTGCATATTCAGCTTGGTATCTGCGCTGGTCCTTATCTCCAAATGTCCTTAGTTTTTTCTCAGAGACAGTTCTTTCTGTTGACAATGGCCGCTTTCTTCTCCAGTCTTTATCTGAAGTATGCTCACTTGAATATGTTTTACCGTGGCCTCTACTGCCCACTCTCTCTGCTCTACTATGTCCATCCTCACTGTATTTAATATAGTTGTTATAAGCATCTTGCAGTGAATTTCTTGCAGGTTCTGACCACTCTTCTCTCTTTGCTGCTTCTTCCCAGGGCCTGGACTCTCTGCTGTTGTTGGGAGGTCTCTGCCCGTAGTCATAGTCAGATTTATTTGAATACATGTTCTCCAAAAATGATAGCTATCAAGCATGAACTCAGACAAAAACACTTGGCCCTGAGGGATAAAACAGACAAAAACATATTACAAATTTAGAATTTAACATTTCTTTTCTGAACATAGAAAATACATTAAAATAGTACAAATGTATGGTCTTATGTGACGTGCTGCCAGGTTTGTAAAAGTAATTGTTAGGATAAATGCAATGTACGACTACTGTATTTGTCTAAAAGGCTGATTTATTATTCCAATATCAAATCAGCGAAGCTGTCCCGCAAAGCTCCCTGATCACCTGACAGGCAATCAGAAAGCTGGGACAAAAAGTTAGTAAATGCTGAATTTCCGCTAAACACAAGGGCCGTGAAGCTTAGTTTAAAGTCCAGCGTCAAGCCCCGCTCAGCTGAGAGCTGATGTCCTAACACACACCTGAACCATACAAGCTCCTGCATTGTGAGAATACAGTTTTTGTCAAGACAATAAAGAATCACATTAGGCTCAAATACAGACATTTCTCTCCCAAACATGAGCTCTGTTTTGAGCTCTTTTTAATCAGTTGTCTATATAGCCTTTGTGCACAAGCTTTACCCATCCCAGATTGTGCCTAATCTTAACCAGGCACAGAGCCTATATGGTCCATATTATGTAAAATCAACTTTTTTGAGCTTCAGGCCATGTTAGAATGTTGTTACCTTATCAAAACAAACCTGGAATTATATATTATTACATTCACACATGCTAACCCTTTGTTATTAATCATCTCCAAGGCTCGAATGCGCTGTTCCACCTAGTGGTGTCATAAAGCAGTAGTTTTCAAGTTAACAGCTCCCTTTTACATTTAGTTCAGTAGAGCTGGGCAATTCCAGGGTAGAAATCATCCAAATAATTGTGACACACAGTGGAACACTTCCTGTATAATCAGATGATATCAAAAGGTGGATTATTCACAGTCTGAGAGAAGAACTGAGCCTAAATATGCAAGGTTTATGTGCTAAATATATAAGAATGAAACAAAACACAATTCTGTGAGTATGTTTTTGATGAGGAAACAACATTATAACACATCAGACAATGTGGAATATGGATCCTTTAATTTCAAACAAAATTAATTCTAACTTCTTTGAAATGCTTTGTTCAAAACTATTTGAAATTACCTTTAATGACCACCAACTGAACTTGTAACAAGTGAACTTGTAACTAAGTCGTTTATAAAGTAAACTAATACAAACGGTAAGGAACATGTTGGTGGAGATACTTCTGTCCACCTGCTGTGAACCTGCTCCTGCAGCCATTGACCCTTATGCTTGGTTATGCTTGGTTATGCTTGGTTATGCTAAACATTACTCCGAGTTCCGACCTCTGGGCATACATAGAAGGGAAAGCAGCAATACCAGCCTTCAGCAGAAAGTAATAAAGACGAGAGGTAAGGGCTGACTTCAACATAACTTGTCTCTCGGGATGTGTCAGATCACAAGTATATTCGATATAACGGTATGTCATCTATTAAAGCATCAATAATAAAATATTTATTTCACATTTAATAGATTTATTCCATTATCTGTACAATCTAAAATGAGCATAAGCGCCTTGAAAACGGTAGCAAGCAACGGTTAGCCACATGCGACTGAAGCAAAACTAAGAAAAATCTGCTTACCTTTTCAACTGGAAGGCTTCAAATTCTTTAGGAAACAAATTGAATTTTTATTCAATCATGTGAAAGCCTCTGCATGCTTTTGATCCACCAAATGGTGCCAAAACACGTCTTCGTGTTTGGAAAAGCAAACCGGAAATCTAGCTCAGGGGTTAAAAAAAAGAAAAGAAAAAAGTCTGCTGGCTGAAGCATATTGTAGCGCCACTGTGTGAGTGGAGGATGCACAGCAGGTAATCTATTAAACTTGATGACACCAGAGAATTTTGGAAAAAAACATATGTCCTTACTATTGTTGTGTTGTGTTTATTGTAGTACAACTGACTGAGAATGAAATAAGTGATCTTGAAAATAATTGACTTTGCGGTTACAATTGTCTTTGTAATTATTTGCAAAAGGGGACAACACAGAAGGAACAATGGTGGTTCAGTCATGCCCTGAGTGGGGCACCCCCAGACCACTTTTCATTCTCACTCAGTTCTAACATTAATTCCACAACACCATCTCCTGACTATATGGCCACCAGGAAGGTCTCCTCCTGATTGTTTCCATGGTATTGTTGTTCCTTTGCCTGATATGTATATCATATGGCACAAAACTCTACTAGTATAGTTTTAATTTTCTGTTTCCATAGAATCATGCAGGTGATGTGCCACCTCCAGAAAGTTACAAACTTCAAACTTAACTTCATTGTCTTTGATCTGACCAAGTTGGCAAGCAACTGAAAGGTTTAATGTGTGGCACATTCTAGGCAAACCAGTAACTACCAATAATTTTATGGAGACAAGCAATAGAAAAGCTACATCGTAAACAGGATCTTACTGTGAATATTCAATGTCAAGCATAGTAAAAAACATAATAGAACCAAAGATGAGACACCTAGTAATCTAGTACAGTTTATAGAGTAGTCTAAACGTGACTTCTAAGACAAATACCACTAGTTGTAGTTGACTATGAACTTTATTAGATCTTTCAAAATAATCAGTCAATGCCAAGTCATTCATCAGTAAAACATAATCTACAGTGCAGTACAATGCAACTTCTTCACATTTCTAGTAGGCCTATCTCTCCTGTGCCATCTATGTCTCTATGTCAGCCATGGTGATTTTGATGATAATATGCTTCAATCACACGTGCGTTTAGTCAGTGTTAAAGATGGTATGAGAATAGAGTGAGTGAAGCTGAGGCCATTAGAGTAACAAGTCTTCAGGGCCATCTCCTGCTGCGATCACTTAGTGCATCCACCTGGGGGCGCTGTAACAGAGCACAATGAACACAAGTGTTAAAGTGAGATATTTTTATACCACTGAAGTTTTAATTGTATACAGTCAGAAGGTGCTTTCCCAGTGTAAGTCATAATTGAATGTATGGAAAAGGAAAATCTCACATGTTTCTTTAGATTTGTGCATTGCCTTAAGCTACAGAGATTCTTCTAAACCTACTTGACAGCAAATGGGAAATTAGGGCAAAAGATGGAAAATTACATTCAAATGCATAACATTTTAACCAAAACTATAAAAGGATTTTTAATCATTTTGGATTTTCTTATTGCACTGGAAAACCTCTCCATGGAGAATGCTTCATATAGTTTTGTCCAAATAATTTCCCTTGTGGATCAATTAGCTTTGTCTAAGTCTAAGTTTAACTTTCTATTTCTATGGAATCATTCAGGTGATGTGCCACCTCTAGAAAGTTAAGCAGTGTTGCTTTCTTTCAACAGTCATGAATTAATATTTTTTAATGTATTTTATTATCATAGTTACAACTATGTATTTCGCACCTGCATACTTCTCCAATCTATTTATTTATTTATAATTTTATTATTTATTTATTTATTTATTTTGATTGACCCACCTGGCCCTGGTCACTGGTAGAACTTGATTTCTGTGTCCACACAGTCAAAGAACAGGTCTCCAAGCTCGTCTCCAGGGATCTCTCCATTCAGCATCGCCGAAATCTCACTCAGACACTGTGACTCCAGCTCACGCAAAATCTCATAAATTACTAACCCCTCGTCCTGCCATCACAAAAAGGGGTAAGTTAAAATTGTAACTTGTAAAACAAAATTGTAAATCAGGTACACTTAGCTACATACTTATGTGACAAGTTGAAATTGCACTTTTAAGACAATATATTTTCTTCTTCAAGCAATGTTTGAGATCAGTGCTCTTGGCATAGTAAAAAAAAAAAAAAATCTTTTATGTGCAAATCTACAAGTGACAAAAGATTTATTTTGACAATATAGATTTTTATTCATCCAATCTAGCAACCATTTTTTCTGGGATAATTTAGAATTTTGTCCCACTTTTATTTTGCACTGTGTTGAAATTGCCATGAAGTGTGCTACAAAGAGGAAGTCATTTGTAAAGGTATTTTAATTCATGTGACTATTGTGTGACTGTAAACACAGAAAAATTTTCAAGTGTGTGGCCGTGCTGTCTAGACTTTAGACTACAAGTCGTAATGATAATTACATCGCAAAAACTGCTGGTTCTTAGGAAGACAAAAGGACATAATTAACTCATTAACGATTAAATAAAGCTGAAAATTTGATCATGTACTTATAATAGAAAGTTGAAGTTCAGTGAAACTTTGTAATTAAGTTGTACCTAAAAACTATTAATACATTTAGAGAGTATTCTATTTCAATATTTTAACTACAATTGTTCATCAGTGCTTACTGGGTTGGTCTCCATAGTGTTAAGTGCCACCTGGTGGGCCTTGTACAGGTCATGTCTGCGGTCCACTTTGCTCTGAAAACGTGGCTGTTTTCTGACTGGGTCATCTGGACCAAACTGTGGGGAGATGACCCTCAGCACTGGAGCAGTACAATCCGAAAAGACAAAAGGCTTGAAGACAGACCTAACCAGGCAAAGAGAAGATGGAGGAGGGAAAGGAAGAGAGAAAGACATCACAGACTCAGAAATACCCACTGACCCCAAAGACTAAAAAATGTTAAAGGTGTATTATATAACTTTTTGGTTGGGGTCCATTACCTGTTTGCTCCTATGGATATGTCATTGCTCTACCTGGAATGTTCCACAGTGTGACAGCTCTACCTTACATTTATTAAATTTCAGGTGGATTTATAGCTCAGAAATACACAGAAAAACAGGCATTCTGACTGTGAGTGGGGTTGCCTCTCCACAGATCTGACCTGTAACTTGGTCTGTTGTCCATTAAGATTTGACGGACCCTCCACTAAAAAAGTTACACAATGTGCCTTTAGTGAAAGGAAAATGTTTAACTTGCAGTGTTTATGGTTGGAACCTGTAGCAATGTCATTTACAGAAATGTGGAACACAAACTTTACCACAAATTGCACATTTGTGAAATACTAATACAATTTGAGGCTAGGCTTTTGTAGCAGAAAAGCTAACAAATTAATGTGTCTACCCTAGATGTTTTTAATCTAAAGATTTAAAACCTTTAACATTTAGAATTATCAGTTAATAATTGAAAATACTTCAATTCTACTTCTTTTATCCTCCAGTTGCCTACATTCAGAAATGTTGACCATTCTGATATCATGGCATTTTAAAGAACACTGATATAAAATCAAAATTAACATCATGACAAACCTGGATGGGTCTGGGGTGGCAGTGAAGAAGTGTACACAGGGCAGGCTGGGGTCTCTGGGTAGCAGCGAGACCATGCTCCCAGTGGTCCTGAAGCCTCCAGAGTCCATACATATACCACTTGGTTTGTCTCTCAATATGGACATCATCACCTCTGCTGTGACTGAACCTAAGATCAGAGAAAAGAGCACAGTCCATTCTTATTATACTCAAAACAGATGTACAGCTTTACGTAATAAACCTTAAATTAATATGGGTGCTTAAATTGGCTTAACATTTTGTGCCCTAAAATATACTAAATTTATGTAATGAGAAATCAGAAATCTGAACTTGTATTGAACTTTTGTAAGCTAATGTCATATAAATTTATTTTGAAATAATTAAAGCTTAGAAAAAGTATTTGATCCATGGAGGATATTACATTATCACAGTAGTGCAATAGTACAACAAAAATAAAAATGTTTGTAAAAAAAATCTAAAAATAAAAAACAGACACATAGTACCAAACCATTACAACCTAGCTAATCCACTCTTCTCTATCAACTTACAATAGTTGCAATTCATTGAATAGAAATGTAACAACTTCCAAATCGATTTTTTGTATACAACCAAAGTCCAGCCCGGTTCTGAATGAAGTATTTTGCCCCAAAACTGATAAACTGTATTGTACATCACTGCTTACCATCATGTTGCTGCAGCAGCTCGGTGCCCCCTCTGTAGCGCTTTTTGGCCAGCTCCATGCGGGCAGGGGGCTGCTCAGGGGTGAACACCTGAGAGAAGCTGAAGTCGCCCTGACCGTCCCACCAGCCCTGGGCCTGAGCCACGGCCCGCAGCTCTGGGTGCTCCACAGAGATCTCCGTGGAGATGGTCAGCTGGTTTGAGATGTTCTTTACTCCCTCTGAAACAAGAAGGGATTAGGGTTGTGAAACAAAACCCAGATATCTGTAGATACTAAACTATTCTCCCATTCTGTCCATTCCTGAATAGTTAGATATATCAGAACTAGTATAATACACCTAATGCACAAAACCTGTAAAATTTGGGGTTGAAAATGACATTGTATTGTCTAAAAAAAAAAGTGTTAATATTATTATTGTAGTATTGAAAGCAGTAAATTACTGGGCATTTTAGAAATTTTAGTTTTGTGATGACACAAAAAGGCCATTAATGCAAAGATTAGAGAGCAAATCTATGTTATTTGTTGATATCTGGTTGTTTCAATGTTTCATGTGTGTAGATTATTTTATTTTAGATATAGATATATAGATAAAAGTAACTTATGTATCATATACAAATACAAGAAACAGAATAAATCAATACTTCACATCAATATACTCTTGCTTTTATATGGTATTGATTTTACACTGTTTTTCTGTTTGCAATGAATATTTTGCTCCTCACCTGTGATCTTCTGAGCCACCCAGAGCCTGCCCGCTGTCTCCAGGACCCAGGCCTCAGAGCGGTCCAGGAGGAAGGTGTTATGATAGGAGAAGGGTTCGGGGTCTTCTCTGCACTGGCCTCCCTGTCCGTGCTGCTGCAGTAACTCAGTGATGACAGAGAGGGCGCTCCACGCAGTGTCCCCACGCTCCAGACCCAAACTACCGGACACAGGAACAGTAACTACAGGCTGGCATACACAGCTTTAGTGTACTGTTAATTTATAATACGTAACATTCAAATGTATAGTATATTTATATATGTAGATTATATGTTGGAATTTGGTAACTTGTTTACTTATTTTATTTCTAAGTAATCATGTAATTTAAAGTGAAGTCACAAAAAGAAGTTAAAATACTCTCACAGAGAAAGTAAGAACTACAATCACAAAAGAAGCTGCCAGACTAGTATTAGTTGTTACTAATACTAATACTAATACTAATACTAATAGTAATACTACAGTTTAGTTTACTTACAGTAATACTGTAAGTAAAGAGGTAAGAAACAAAAACTTTGTGATGTATTATGATGGAAAGGCTTACTCTAATTTATTATTTTGACAATTTATTCTTTTAAATTTGTATGCAACAAATCATTTATTTAGTGCATTTCAAGACATCCAAAGAGCAACTGTGTTTATAGAGCTAGTTATACATTTATTTTTTTTAATTATAACTGAAGATACTTAAATTCCGTTTACATAGGCAATATAGTCCCAAATGCCTCAAATATCAGACAATCTCTTGTTTATATGATTTGAAGAAAAGATAAGTGTAACGCTTTAGTGCAGTTGAACCTCCTGTTGTGACACGCTTTTGGCAATCACCACACTTAAATGATCAAAGCGCAAACTTCCACTAAAACACAAGGCAAACCTGTGCCAACATAATTCTTCCTTTTTTCATTGACAAAAAGATAAATAAATAACTTTGGTAAAATAAGAGATACAATTTTGTGATATCGTTGGACAGCATGATCTTGTGACTTCTTCATTGGCCGCTATGCAATACTGCCTTATATGAATGTAGTTTCAAGGCTGGATAAAATACCAATCAGAATAATAAAATGTGTCGGTACAACAACTATCATTACAGAAGTTAGAGTTGTCAAAAAATCATTAACCAAATACAAATCAATAATTAAATTAGAACTATAGATGCTCGTTTGAGTATCAATACTGAAAAATAACATTAGCATAGTTTTACAATGTCTATCTGGATCTACATCGGAACTAGAAAAACAACATAGTATAGGAAAAAGAGGGCACAGATATCGGGGTAGGTGAAAACAAGAATTTCTGAGCACACAAGCTTCAAATGCAGGACAATACAGGATTACTCAAACAACCATGCATACAACTTTGATTCACCTTATGACAAGGGAACACTGTTATTACAATATTAATAACTCATTAAAGTTGAATAACATATCTACTTGGATAAACTACTATTAGTTTTTTTCTGGGAAATTACATTATACTGTATAAAAACTATGGTTTCTTAGTATCAAAATCAAGTTTGAAATTTTAGCATTGTGACAGGTTGTTGCATTCTCACTTGACCTGGTTTAGGCCCAGTTTAGATCCTAATGTACATTTGGTACCATCCCAGTCCGATTTAGTCCTGTTCTAGTTTAAGTTTAGTCCCATTTAAATCCCAGTTTACATGCTCTTAGGCCTTTCATGGTAATTATTAAATTGACTCATTGTTCTCTATATTGCAGATGAAACAGTTATTTTTCGTTTCATTTTGATATTTATTTATTATTTTTAGATAATTAATTAATCATAAATATTTTTAAGTTATTTGTCAGTTGCAAAAATGACTTATTATTATTCAGTATTATCGTCTATTATCTACATTTTCATCAGCAACATACCAAATCTCAAAATGTGTTATCGTGACAGGCCTATGTGGTTTATGTGCATGTATGAACTCATCCTTAGTTGATGTGATTCAGTTAAAAGCTCTAACCGTAGCAGGTCCATGCCAAGCAAAGCCTCTCCAGGGTTCACCTCCTCTTTGGTCCACACTGCCTCGTTCCCGATGCACACACCCTGATCATTCGCCCCCATCTCCGCCCCCCACATCCAGGCAGGTTTACTCAGCACCACCGCATGAGTTCGCTCCACCTGAGGAATCTGGATATACGTGCACTGGCAAAAAAGAATTTAAAATAAATTATCACACAAGCAATTGTGTTGGTTGGTTTTACACTTATATGGGTTGCCAACTTGAAATTATAATAACAATAAGCATCTGATTTATAGCCTACTTAATCCAATTAAAAAAGGAAACAAAATTAATATGTGCTATAATAACATGTACTATGCAAGAACTTGCACCTTCTAATTACAGTTCACTTCCATACTACTCAGGATTTATAACTTACTAATGATAATAAAATCCTCTATTGGCAATGCCACTGCCTTGACCTGTTAATGTGTATTCATAGTGACCTTTAGGCCTTTCTTTCAACCATTAACAGGCCTTTTACTTTTACAAAGAAAGAAAAATACTAACAGTCAATATTTGCAGTTACATTTTTGTTACATATTTATCTTGTAGCATCTAGTACCAAGCCTTCTTTTGCAGTCAAATTTACCTCCAGTACTGAGCCTGGTGGATGAGTTGCTGCAGGGTAGTACGTCACCTCTTGGACCTCATCGCGGGGTCGGTCTGAGTTTTTCCCAAAAATCACTTGGTTGTGTTTGGATCCAGGAGGCAAGGATACAAAACAGTCACATGACCTGGGACCCTCTGCCATCCTGCAACTGTCACATTATTTAGAGTTCGCACTGATGAGAGGGTAGAGCACGAACACAATTTGCTCCCAACAGTCATGCATCTTTCCATGTAAAGCACTATGCATTTCAGGAGCTATTATTATTAATTAATGAACTGGATGTGTTATGAATAAGAAAATATCCTATTGACAGAAGAACATATACTTAAATGTACTCAAATTTATAAAGCACTTTTTGGACACTCAAACATTATATTGCAATTTGCCTTATCTCTAAAACTATAACAACATCATAAATGATCAGATACAAATATAAGGTAAGATATTTATTTAAAATAACTCAGTTGTAGCTACTTGTATTGTGTTATAAACTAAATTACAATGCTATTAATGAGACCTAAGAGGTTTAAGTAATATTTGTCCATTTGTGTTTCTTCTCAGGTCATAAAGCATTTTCACATATCCTGTTGATCTACAGACTATTCTGAATGACATTTGAACACTGGTGACATAAGGCCTATGTTCTACACAATAGCCTACTTAAATACCCACCCAAGTAATTCATTCACTGGATAACTAGTTTTACTTCCAGTTGAGTAGAGCTGTATTATCTAGTAAGCACGCTGTAAATAGGCTTTATTGGAGGCTTATTCGCAACTGTTGATATCAAGCATAAATCGTCCACGCCCTTTTGACCATTCTATGAATGAATAAAGAAAGCTCATAGCCTGTTACGCTCGAACTGCACAGTGCCATCCTGGTACACTGCCCATCCCTTTCACACACATAGGATTAGAAAGCAGAGCACTTTACTGTCTATAATCTTCACAAATCCGCACGTTAACTATTATTGGTCTACTCTCAAATTTGCGACAATGAAATGCGTTGGGTCCGTGTATTATGTGGTAAACGCGCATAGTCGTATTGCGTGTGGCAGTGTGGTTGTGGAGCTCCAGGGGTATGGGAATAAGCAGTGTTCCTTCCCCGAAAAAAGGCCCGACACAGCGGCTTGCCTTTCCACTGTCAGCCCGCTGTCGCTTCACACTTTTCCCGTGGAGCTGCCAACCACGACTCGCGCAGTACATGCCATTGCACATTATTTACGGGGCTTGGACAACATAAGGTGGAGTAGAGGGCTAGCAGGGTGCAAACTACAGCTAAAGTGCAAAATGTTTACCTTGGATCATTCGTGAGAACAGACGACACACCGGCTGCCGCGAGGAGCAGGTTGGAGATGTGTGTCACGTGACCGAGAAATCCGAAGGTCCGTACTTAAAGGTCTCGCCTCGTATGGACGCGTAGTGTCTGGTCCAGAACCAGTGCGCGGGCAGCTGTAGAGAACCAGGGGGTGCAGACAGGATCAACAGTGGCTAAAAGCTAATCAAAGGCTGCTTAACATGGATAATCATAAACTTTATATAGTCAGTCAACAATCAAATCGATTTGGCTATTGTCCATGCGTAATAAACAAGCTTGATGAACTCAGGCATTTCTGATAAACTGTTTGCTGAGTGATGTGTGACATAGGCTATAGATTAGGTGAAGCAGCTCAATGCTCAAACACTTTCCCTACTAACTCACGCCTCCTATTGGTCAGCCTCTGTCATGTTCTGAGCGAGCTACAGGGGATTTAACCAATTACAGTGAAGTGTTAACTGTCAGAAGAAGCAGATACCTTTATGTCTGCCTCTTAAAGAGTACAATAAAGCTAAATTAAGTAACATAAAATTTTAATTATAGGTTCTAAATGGTAATATAATACTTTGGCATATTGCCCACTCCTATATTTGAAAGGGAAATAGAGTCTACTCTACTGTAGCTTATTTTAATTACATGAACAGTTACAAAGCCAGACTTACCTGCAAAAGAAAGTTACCACTTAATCATATATAGGCCTTTTTTCTTAGGTTAGATTTTATGGTGACTTCAAAAGGTTTGTATGTTTGTTTCTTTCATATCAAAACTTTTCATGACAACCTGGACAAACTTGACTTGAGCGATGAACGACAGTTACAGCACACAAAAACAAGGCAGGCAATTTAACGGTTTGCGTCACCTTGTTATTAAAAATAGATTTCTTGAGCTGCGGTTAGGCATGCATAAAACAAATTATGTAAACCGGATTTGTGACATAGCATCATGTTAGCATGTTTGGTATGTTAGTTTTGTGTCTAAAGACGAGTGCACATTCATTCTTTCAACTGATTTATGGATCATCTCTGTCAAGAGTCAGTGATGCAATTAGCTTTATGGCAATAGTTCACACGGAAAGGGCAGAGTAATTAACTGCAAAGGAAATATTGACAGTGTTTTGAAGATGTTTTTAAACAGTGGAGTTTAGTTACAGAATTCTTTGATGTTGGAGAACAAGATTTTGAAAGGTCTAAATGTGTTTGATCTACATAATTTTCAAAACTAAGTTAATAATGCAGAAAAAGTGTGTGTGCATTTTACCACTGGTCTATTTACACAGAGAAACATCTCAAGATTAAATTGAATTGATTGAAACTGATAAAAAAATAATAAAAAATCTTACTCATGTATTATTTTGGTTGGGGTTTTTTTTGAAAGAGGGGTCACTGGTTTATAATAATTATAACAAACACAAATAGTACTGTATATAATGTATTTTTTCTATAATATTAATCTCAAATTAATGAAAATATGTATAGTTTTAAGTTTTTTAAATCAGAATTGGATTATCTTACTAAAAAACAACTAAGAACAATACTTCACTACCATACTGTAAAGGAACTATACAAAATGTGACCCTAGAGTACTACACCACTACTATTACAATGTATAATAATAATGTTCATCTTCAGTAGTAGTACCGGGACTATTGATATTTTCATTATATCTTGCAGCACCTGGAGGCCACTCTGCTTTCATCTGATCGTCTCACTTGTACAATGTGTTGAATATTCTTTTAAGGTCCAATGAGTTTTTGTCATGACTTCACTGTATGCGCTGTGGGCTTCATGGACTGACGAGGTTCCTTTTGCTGTGAGATTTTTGACAACCTGTTAGCTGCTACAATACCTCATCCACACCCTCCCCAGAAGCTTTCATCTCCTCCTGTGTGCTGACAACATTTGCACATCCTGTCTGTTTTACCCCCAACACAAGTCAGCTAACAACTGCGTGAAGCAAGAGGAGAGGCCCCCACCTGAGCCAACGGACACACCCAGGAAACGTGCAGCGTACAGTTAAATGCACTCACAAATGGCTCTCAAACATGCACAGACAGAGATGAGAAAATGTAAACGCTAAATGTACACTTCAACTGTTGACTCTGAAAAAATCATTTAGACACTGAGTTTAAGTAAAGGTTTTTGCATGAATAGTATATCAGAAAATGTATTGGATTTAATTTATTTAATGGTCGAATTATTAATAATATAATATTACATAAAATTGATTCTTGTGAGCTTTTAGCCCTGTTATCATGTTGTTACCTCACCTTACACTTGAGTAATCCTGAATTTACAGGCTGTCTGCATCCACAAAGCTAAAAATGCTCTGTTCCAACTTGTGGTGTCATGCAGCGGTAGAGGTGGACAATTCAAGGCCTTAAATTATCCAAATGATTCTAGTGAAGACGTATGGAGTAGGTGGAGGAGGAGCACTTCCTGTATTACCACATGACATCACCAGGTGGAACAGAGTGTTGAGAGAAGAACTCAGCCTAAATATGCAGGGTTTGTGAGTTAAACATGCATGAATGAACCAAAACACAACTCCAGGTATGTTTTTGATGAGAAAACAGCATTATAACATAAATCGGAAAATAGTGTAATATGGGCCCTTTAATCATAAAATGTAAAAATAACTGTATTGAAATCTATATTTTAAAACTAAGATTTTTAATCCCATGTGAAGGGAATATATTATCTACATTTGATGCTTATTATGTAGAATAGGCAAAATCCACAGGGTGGGTTGATGGGGGAAACTGGTTTGCACGGAGGAAACCCAAGTTGGTCTGGGAGATCCTAAATTATTCCATTTCCAGGTCATGCATTTTTATGACTAGATCATTTTCCTGTCAAAGAAGAAATAAACCAATTGCATATCATACAATTTTTTTGTTTGTGTGTATGTAAAGTAGAGCAAAGAAGCCAGGGGCCAGATCCACTTTGACACAAACAGTGACAAAATATAGCTGAGCATTTGTGATTCAGCAAAACTAAATTTACACTGCTTTACTGGCGCCAAACTTGTGTAATTACAGATTCAAGAGTCCAAAAGATACATACAAACAAACAAAATATATATATATATATATGACATTTTTTACAATAATATACAATGTTGAGCTAGCAGTTCTGCATATCACCACAGTCAAGTTACACTTTCAATTATTTATTTATTTTATGTATTAATTTCTTAACTTATTGGATGTAAAGTTGCCCCATGCATTAGCAGATCATTTCAAACTATTATTGTAAAAAGAATTATAAATATCTTAAAATCCATGTTGAAGCCATAATGATCATGATTAAATCCATTCTAACCGATGTAATGTAATATATTTTTGCAGTGGGTAGCAGTTGCCCAGTGAGTAGGCTGCTGTCTGCCTGTGACTCACACTTGTAGTAGGAGCAAATACGCAGTGTACCATCAACTTCTCAACACTTAGTCTGAGCTGAATGATATTTAAAGCTCTATGGACACACAAACATGCATGAGACAACTTTAAACTTAGTCCTAGACCAGACCAGATCCAGACCAGGGCGGACGGTCAGGCGGTTTGAGCAAAGCTGTTGTCTGTAGCCCCCCTTGTGAAATGGGATGTCCCGTTGAAGATGAGGGGTGTTAGGGACGGAAACAGCTGTGAGGACCTTGTGCGTATTAATCTAAAGGGGAGACAGGATAGAGCAGGGGCCTAATAAAGCATGGTATTATGGCTAAAGGTGTGTGTGCGTCTGACTACCTGTCTTCCTGGGGGATTATAAACAAGCTGTGCGTTGTTGATGGTGTCTAGGCTATGTTCACACTGTAGGTCTTGATGCTTGATGCTTTTTTTTTTAACAAGAAGAAAAAGCAGTTCACATTACAAATAAAATGTGACTCATATCAGTTTTTGTGTGTTAAACCAATGTCAAAAAAACACAGGGCAAAACCAGAAACTGTGAGACGTTATGAGCAAGCATTTATCAGTAGATAAATAAATTATCTTTATCTTATCAAAAAAAGTTTTTAACAAATTCATGTCAGCTTTTATATAGTAGGAGATAGCCTATATATCTTTGTCATTCACATTAATAGGCGAACATTGATATTTTGCCTTTGTAAGACTTTCTTTACCACAATATCAATTATGTTTTATACTTCTCACACATGCATTTTGCTAGTTTCACAGCTGTAGTCAGGCAGCCATTTTATAGTTTCATTGTGTGACATTTCTGCTTTTTCCAGTTTAAATGTGGCAGCTGTAGCATTTCTGTGACGTAGAAATCTAATTAATGTGACATGCGTGTGTAGACTGCAGTCACTTTTAACACCACATAAATGGCCTGAGTCACATTCGAAGGATTCTGAGTCACATTTGAAGGATTCTGATTTGAGCTGCAGTTATAAGCTCACCTACATCTGATGAATATCTGATTTCTAAACCTTTAAAATGTCTTGGAAAGGACATGCAAACTGCACGATTTAGTAATAGAGACCATATCCACAGAAAAATACAATGATTTTGCAGTCTACGTGTAATTTTAATAATCTTTATTCTAAAAAAATATGATAAAAATCTGAATTTGAGTATGAATATAGCCACAGTTTTTTTTTAAATCTGATTCCGCCAGGTAATTAAGAGACTGGAGACTGTAATATTACAATGGTGCAGAACGAAACTAAATGGTGGCATCTATCAGAGGCACAAAATGATGGAAAATGCCATAGGTGATTTTTTTCTTTTTTTTTTTTTGTAATATCTTCTGTGTGCTCTGTAATGTTATTTGTCTATTGTCTATTGGATTTTATGTTTAATGTCAGGTGTGTGTCTGTTGTTGTCTTATTGAATGTTTAAGGTGTTTTACTTGCCTTAGGACAGTGGACAGAATGTAGCTATTGTGCTAATTTGGGCATATTTATATTGAAGCAGCTCTGTGGCACACTGATTAAAGGGTCTGTACCTGATTTTCACATGTTTAGAGCAAAATGGGTAAAAAATGGGCTGTGGTTTATTGCGTGCATCTAATTAAAAAACATTTTATTGTCCGATAATCAGGAAGTGTGCATTAGCATCCTAGTTGTTGTTAGCTTTACTGTCACGGCAAATCTCCACTCTGAACCCTTTGAAAGTTGTGAAAAGCATACACTCATACACTCAAACTCATTAAGGTAAATAAGAAATAACTTCCGACTATGTTTTAAACTTCTAACATATGCACTTTAATTTCACAGCTGTAGTCAGGCAGCCGCTTTATTGTTTCATTGTGTTAAATTTCCTGTTGAATTTCAGTGATGTAGAAGTTAAATCAATGTGACTTGCATGTGTAGACTGCTGTCACTTTTAACATAAATGGCCTGAGTCACATTCAGAGGAATCTGATTTGGGCTGGTAACACTGGCTGCAGTAACAAGCTCACCTAAATCTGATTAATATCTGATTTCGCGACCATGATCACAGAGAAATGCAATGATTTTGCTGTTTACTTGTAATTTTAATAATCTTTCATCTTAAAAAATGTGATAATAAACAGATTTTGAGTGTGGATATAAACTCTACTCTGGTCTCTGAATTTTGTGAAAAGCTCTTGTAAACTTATTGCAGAGAATAATTAAATCCTTCAAATGCATAAGGGAAGTGAGGGATAACTTAGGACCACTGCAAACTGTTTAAAATAAACAAGTTCCGATTTTCATGTTTATAAAAATCAAATATGTACTCTCCTAATTTAAATAAATAAATAAAAATAAACATTTCGGCAAAAAAAATCTGATTCGACTAGCATTTGTCTATGTCCACCGATTCAATAGTTTTTTCCAAATTTCCAACTGTTAGTCAGGGGAATTTTCAACATAACACTTACAGTATGCTTATTTCCTGTAATGCATTTATTTCAAGTTTTACAACCCTCTGCACACAAGAAGGGGTTTTGGAAATTAGATAAAATAAAGCAAGTCAAATTCTCGGTGCAATTAAAGATCCGGTTAAAAGGCAGAGAGGCAGCAGCTGGGAGGGGAGCAGACAGTAACTGCGGCGCCATGGCTGTTTAACAATCAAAGATGGGGGCGGGGGCTTGTGAGGAAGTCTCTACTGCAAAATACAGGTGTACACTCACAATCAAAGCGCAACTCGCAAAAAAATGACTGGGTTTGAAGTTGAAAGAGGGGAGAGGGGGGATGAAGAGAGGAGAGGGGGAAGGTGTGCAGGGTGCAGACAGTGCTGGTGACCGAGAGAAGCCTTGAGAAAGTGGGATGGGCTCTCCGCTTTTGGGATTTTGAATAATTAACAAGGATAAGGAAGTGGACTATACCAGGTGCTTACAGTTTACAGTGAGGATCTGCGGAGGGGAAGTGCCGGATTTGGGCGGACTACGCACTCAGGAGGCTGGCGTTGGGACAGGATTTGTGAGGGACACGCCTGTGGTTCCCGTGGGACTATACAAGGATCGGAGCCATCTGACCCACAGTACATAACAGTGTACAATAGAAATATATGTGTACTAAACATGGGTCTTATCAGAGGTGGGAGAGTGGACAAAGAATGTTCTCAAGTAAAATTAGTCTTAGTGTAAATCAATATAATGCCAAAATAGCTGCAGTATATAAATATTTGGTGATAAAATACGCAAGAAACTGTTGGGACATACATGTTTGTTTGTTTTTTTTGGGGGGGGTGGAGAGGGGGGTTTGGTTGTAATGAATTTCATATCCATAAAATGTTCTGACTTTATTTTTTCTTTATATATTATTAATAGTCTATGTAAGTAAAAGTACAATGAATTTGTTTTGTTTTTAAGTCCAGTAAATGTAACCTCAGATTCAGTGGCTCAGACCACCCAGTCTTGCTCGCCCAATCAAACTAACCCGGTCTGTGTTTCCCTTGTTCCCTGCGGACATTTTAAGCTGCCTTCACAATTTCAGCCTAGAAACAGTATCAATATACTTCAAAAAGTTAAAAGTAGTCACTCAAATGATAAGCACAGAAAAATGATTTTGAAAAAAAAAAATGTAAATGAATAAAGTTTTGTTTTTTCATCAAGGATCACTTACACATATACATACATACATTCATACAGATATGCAGATGAGTTTAGTGTCTTGCCCAAGGACACAACAACAATATGCGGTACTGACTGGGCTAGAATTAGATTGCAACCTTTGGATCAGTGAGCAATATCCTTGCTTGCAGTAACAATATTTCTATCATAAAAGAACTGACTGAATATGGAGTAGGGCTAAATAAAGTAAAGCAAAATAAAGTTAAAAATGAAAAAAAGATTTGTGACAAACTTCCAGAAACAAAATATAATTCACCCCTCTGTTATCTCCGCCCACCTAAATTTGATGTTGTCTGTCCAATCAAAACATAGTCTCTGAATCAAAACCATTACCGGCCTGCATCACATAACAGGTCTATATTTAATTTAATTTTGCCTAACTAAATTTCGAGTCCGCCCTCACAAATCCAGTCAGTAAACAACAACATTCTTCACGCCCAAACTGTCACACTGATGTCTTACATAAACTATTTGACCTTTAGGACCAAATAAAAACATGGCTCCGAGAACTTGTTTTGTGCCTAATTACAGCAATTAAAACACAATGGAAAATAATGATGTTGTGGGTGTAATCTCTTTAGGTTCATTGGAAGAATGTAGACAACAGGATGATGCCAAATAAAAGCAGCCAAGAGAGATTTAAAACAACAAACTTGATTGATACATTTGACCTTTCTGTAAGGACATCAGTTTTAAAATAAAATAAATGTACATTGCGTTATACCCTACTATATGGTAGGTGGTGATGGTAGGCTAACAGAGACATAGTGACAACAATCACACAACCAATTACTCACACATACAGCCATACATAGTGAAATGTTTTGCCCAAGGACATAATGCTATTGCACTGGTCAGAGCTAGGATTAAACTTTCATGTTGCAAGAGTCTTATCTAATGTGTAATGTTTGCATTTATCTATACTAATTTACACTTTATGGGTGGTTATACGCTATTGGAAAGAGACGTGACATAGATGTGACCCAAACATGGAACAACAACAACAATAGAAGAGTGAAGGTGAAGAAAAATGATCAGTTAAGTAACCAGATTAGTAGTTCATTCAGAAAGCAATAAATCACATTATAAAATGTGTCTATAAAAGTGTCATTGCTGCTTTTAGTTAGTGACATTTACCGAAAAGGTCACACATGACTGACAGCTCCACGCACACACCCACAACGCTACCATTCAACAGTTACACAAATGACAAACTTTTAATTTTATTTAGTGATAAAATCACTATTGAATTCACAAGACACATCCTCGTTACAATTAAATGCATTTTTCGTTGCAGGTAACGCCTCCCAAATAGGTTGTGTTTATTAAACTAGCGCCATGTCAACAACCACAAACATGTGAATACACAAAAGCATAATTGGCAAATGTTGAACTTGGCACGATTCAGGATCAACCATGAGATTATAGTGTAATTAAATACTATTTTTGAGTCTTCTGCATAATCTTGTATTGTATTCATGAGGAAACATAACTGACTGTATTATATGCTGTAGTAAACATATTGAAGGCATGTGTGTGGTCTACGCCAATGTTTGCACTACAACAAAAAGAAAGCAATAAGCAGCTACTGGCATGTAGGCCTACTCAGTGAGGTATAATAAAGCAAGAGGAAGCATCGCATAGTAATCTATAGTAACTAATATCCCATTCCAGCAGCCATGTTCTTGCTAATAGGAAGCATAACTTTTTAATGACATCATTTTTCTTGAATACTTTGATAATTAGATTTTTTATGTGTACTTTATCTAATTACACATTCTTCTAAATGTTTTGTAATAAATACTTCTAGTAATTGACTTGAACTGAATAAATATCAATGGTGTATTGATATACAAACATGGTTTATTTCTGCATCATATATAGTGTAGTATTTTAGGGTGAATATTCCATTTCACAATTCAGCAAAAAGGGTCCTGACACAGACAGGTAAAGTTCCTGCATTATTAGCATCATTAAATGTCAAATGAAACCAGAAAAAATGTCTGGTTCTGATTTTATATTATTTTCTATTAGAATTAGAGAATGCTCTTACAATTATAAGATGGCTCCTGCAATGACAATGGCAACAGTATCCATGATTTCTTATATTAAAACTGATTGGGCCTACTCCTATGCACAACACTATGACTAGGATCTGCCATGTCCTCTATTAAAAAATAGACTAGAGTTTATGATGAAATAGCTGGATGGCTTCCTGATCTAGACACCAGTGCTTCTTGTTAAATTTACATATTTTTTTATTTTATTTTTTGGGTGCTCATCTAAAACCCTTTAGACATGTTTGGTGTACACATCTTCATTAGCATGTTTTTTTAAGTGTAACTTTCTGAGCACTCCAATGACGTCTTGCCTGCCAGACAATTAAGGATTACTCAAAACATGGTTCGATCAATCACAATAAAACACATGGGTCAAGCTAATGATGAGGGAATGTTTTAACAAAAATAATAATAATAAAAAAATAAAAAAGTTTTTGCGTAATATGTTCCCTTTAAGCTTACATGTGTACAAGAAAACATTTTCTTATTTACCTACTTTAATATATGTTTGTTTGCGCATTATTTTAATGGCAGTTAAGTTTTGGGTGCATGCGGCTATTCAAGGGTTTCAGCTTACATAACCTACCTGTTATACACACTTTATATGCTTTTTCCCATCCACAAAATTATATATTATTTTGTTTTAAATCGTGAATTGCTATGGCAACGGTCTAAATAAATATAAGGCCAATCTAAGCAATCATAAGAACTGGTGTTAAACTAATTCCTGTGTCCGAGTTGTACCTGGACGTGAGGCTGTGGTGCTGATTCAGTGTTTGCTGTTGGCGTCCACTCGACTTCAGCATTTTATAAAGTGCTGCTTCAGAGAAAGAGCCAAGGACCAGGAAGTGTCTGTGGTCTGCTTCAACAAGCTGCAACAAGACCTGCAATAAGAGAGAGAGGGAAGGGGCAAGAAAGAGGGGGAGGGGGGCAGTGAGGGAGAGAAAGAGAGAGAGCAAAAGACACAGAGAGAGAAAGAAGGGGGGGGGGCAGAGGAAGACAGAGAAGAGGGAGATAGAGAGGGAGAGAGAGATAAAGGTTAAATTCACATAAAACTATTAAACGATTAATACAACAATACAGTAATCCATTCTGACAGGTTTCAAGAAGTGCATAAGCCAAGCAAAATGCAATATAAGGTAATATTTTGCATTCATCCTTACTTGAATAAATGTAGTTTGGGTAAATATAGCGTTCAGAAATAATAATTAGATATTAAAGTGATATTATAATTGTGTGTGTCTTTTAGCCTGGACTAAACCACCTGAGGAGTGTCCACAATCAAAGGATTTCAGGTCTCAAGTGCCCTATAGGGCTCACTGCACACAGTTGAAAACTATAATACAAATAAAAACATACATATATCAGCACTATACATGATAAACGTATTTGATATAGTAATGAAAAAGCAATGCATCATAGTTTATCATATTTAAAGACACACTCAGGTAAGTTTTCAGGTGAAGAGTAAATATGCCATCTCCTTGTCTCCATGGAGATGAAAGTTCCACAACACAGAGAGCATTAACTCTCCTTAGAGACAAGCAGGTGACAGTACCAGGTCAAGTTACAGATCAGATCTGTGAAGAGATGACCCCACTCCAAGATTTAGTTTTTTTTTTTTTTTTTTTTCAAGTTAACACACGGTCAACAATGCAAGCAGGTGACTGACTCCCAAAAAAGTTTCACAGTGTTCTTTTGACACAGAATAAGTTATAGACCTATTAGAATAATAATAAAACAAGGAAAATTATGTTGTCAGCTGTGCCAATGACTTCTTATAAAGGTGCAAATGTTTTATGCTTAATCTGTCGTGTATGTCTACCATGTAGTTATAGGCCTATTTGTAACATGCGTGCTGTGTTGATGTGGTAAACTGAGCCCTATGCTACTTTTTCACTGGCACTCACTTTCACTGATTGCTACTACTTTCTGTTTCAAAATGGCAAACCATAAATATCTTTTGGCTGTAAATACATATAGGCCTGTTTTGTCTTGTCGTTTAGTATTGTATACGGGTTGTTTATTATTGCCTCGTTGTTGGTTTAAACAGACGATTCTTTCATAATTTTCAGTGACGATGAACTTCTTGTGCGTCCCGGGACAGCTCTCTGACAGATACGATCCATGTTTTGTCCAAGTGCGCCTTTGCCTCCAACTTCACCTGAGGCTACTTTACGCGTCTTCAAAGGGCCACTCGTACACGCGCACTCATGAGCGCGCGCACCGAGGGGGCAGGGCCTCGAGGCGCTCAAGACTCAGAGCTTATCCTAAACGTGTGCAGTGCTCACCATGCAGCGCACCTGAGCTCCAAATCCGCACGTTACAACTGCGCGTCTGGAGCGAGTGAAGGATGGAGCAGAACTGAATACGATGAGGATATTATTTATTTACTGCTCGACTTTCTTCACAAACAGAAACAGCAGACTCCAAAGGCTTTTCTGAAGGGAGAGAGGGTTCTGTGGAGTGGTGCGGCTGACTAGCAGGTAAACAGAGGAATTTTAATACGCGCATGCAAACCAAAAGTTCACTGTAGTTCATCGGGTTTCAAATTGTGCTCACTGATTCACGGCAGGACAAACACTAATTTGTTCACACCTTGTAAGGTGAGTTGACCATGATAGTCTGAATTATAAAGGCATTACTGTAGCCTGTAAAAACAAGTCAGATGGAAAACTGGATAATAAATGTAATAAATGTTTATTGTGTTATGCTATATCACTTCAGTTAGGCCTTAAATGGGCCTAACTGAAGCTAATTTGTTAATATAAAGAAACTCGCAAACGTAAATATCTAAAAACTTCTTGCCCTCTTGATATTAGGGTTGCCCAGGGGCTGCTTCACTGAACAAGCCTATAGGCTGTGCTTTTAAATAAACAAAAAAGTAATTAGTTTTGCTGGATCTCTTCAAAAAAAAAAAAAAAAAAAGGATGCATATTCTCTTAATTGACTGGAAATCCTGTAAACAACTGGTGGTAGATTTAAAAAAAAAAAAAAAAAAAGTATTATGATTTAACATACAGACTTCTATTTGGAAAAAGGAGTTCAAAACTTTTCTACTCTGAAAAATGCATTGATTGATAAATTGCTAAATATACATATAAATATAAGTATATTTCACTATATTTTAATCAAGGAAAAGAACGTAATAGTATTTAATGCTTGTTGTCTGTATAAAATGCAATGTTGCATTCACTCAAAAGATCTGTAGCTATAATGTGATCAGTGTTAAATGAGCTGGCTGTCACATTTGCAGCAATTTTACAAATTTGCACAACCTTCAGATTTTATTTGAATAAAACCTTTCCATTCTAAATACGTAAAGTTAAGGCTTGATTATATGTACTATGTATATATAATATGCATTACAATAATCCACATATATTTAAACATAAACTGTCCTTAATGAACTCAGTAGTAAAGTAGACACTTTTCCACTGGATTTGGATGAATCAGTGTCTGTCAGACAGTTACAAATCACACAACATGTAAAACTGTCACCTCCATCTTTGCCTTTAAGCCAATAGTTTCTAATTTTCTATGTACTGACAAAAAAGTTGTCATAGGTTAGATGGTATATGCCTCCTAAGAGATGGAAATATATTTTTTTTAAATGTATTGTAATTTGAAAATATATTTTAATTGTGTTTGCAAAATGTGGATATTGAGTATATAGTCTACAATTAAAAGTATAAAAATTACCTCAAAAATATGTTTCACCCTATAATACATACACTTCATGTATTGGTAGGCATTTCAGAAAAAAAAAAAAAAATCTCCAAATATATTGGGTCAGAGTCAATATTTTAGATTTTAAAATTTTGACATGTGTGTCATTTGCTGTTTTCAGTCACAACAGCAAGACAATTTTTGGAAAAAGTAGAAAAAAAAAATCTGATCATAGATTAAACATTTGAGGTTGGTTGAGTCCACTAGATCGTAATTTATCCATGCGAACTGCAGTTTTTTGTCCCTCACTCTTGTGAAAGTAATGTGGATAGTTTTGACAAGAAAGACATAAGATATAAATGAAACTGTCTATATTGTAATTGATAATGGATAAATTAATGTTATGGTACACTTAGACTTAAACTTGGACAAACTTTATTCATCCACAAGGCTAATTATTTGGACACACATAAACTATAGTCAGACCACATGTATTTTATTTATCAGCAAAAGTTGTTCATTAAAGCTGGGGTGATAGATAGATGGATTGGTGCTTATAAACTTATGCAATATTTAGTCTGCAGTGGCCATAAAGTTTGCACTCTTCTCTTACTGTTTGTGCTTTGAAACCTCTTAGATGGCAGACTTTTAAGGCAGAGTTTGTGCTGGGTCTTGGTCAGGCAGGTTTTATGACCACAGCTCTGTCATTGCAGCGTGCCTTCCTCCTCCTCTCTCCCTCCTCTTCCTTAGACCATCTCCGCCAGCTGTTTCCCTCGAGAGCTTGTAACCCTCAGGCATTCTGGTCAAAAGCAAAAAGATGTTGGCAACTCTGGGTTTGTTTATGGTTTTGTCAGCAATGGCCAGGTCCAACTGCACATCTCGGTACAGCATTCCCTAAAAATTACAGAGCGGTCACCGTAGCTTCGGGCCGCCCCAAAATAAATCTACCTGACCTCCACCACTGGACCTTTCATTAGGGCATTCCAGGCTAATTACTTTACGATTTCATACTACCTAGAGAGCATCGCTAAATGGGTTTTCCTCCTCAAAGACTTGTAATGTCCTCTCTTGGAGCATATTGACTCAACAAATTGAGAGCTGTGTAAGGGGTGGTTACCTGTCAGTATGGGTGACAAGACATGCCTGCTGTCCCCAGTAAATGAAGACGTTGAAAACAATGAACATGAAGAAATGTTGCACAGGTGTTTGACAATGCATTCACATGGTAGATATGGGATGATTCAGACAGACAGCACACTAAGCCAAAGACAACTTTACAGTTTCCTGCAGTAAAGATAATTGCAGAGGCTCGGGACGGGGGCGTGGTGGAAGTCGACAGGACGGTTTGGAGCTTGGACATGTTTTGCAGCTGAGCAGGTTATTACTTTTGTGTCATAAAGAAATTTAACAAGCTTCATGTCACCACTGAGCGCTTCAGCCCGCCCTGTTCAGGACACATACCTGTATGATTGGGGCCTGATGCCGGTAAAGAGCGTGTGTCCATGATTACACAGAGTTATTCTCATTCTCGTGTTATTGTTGGATTCTGTTCTTTTGCTTCTGAATGCTGTCAGTGTGGATGTCGCCAATGAGCAGTGGGCGGGTCTTTTATGGGCTCACTCTGTACCTGCCTGGCGGCCTGTTGTTGTAAATCATGTGTGATTCATAAAAACAGGTTCTTCTGTCTGCAAGGCCCCATTTCTACAAACCTCAGAGACGTAGCAAACAGATTTTGGCCTACAGCCATACCTCCCTGCTACTTCTTCCTTTACCAAACTGCTCTCCTGTCAACACCCCCCTCTCTCTCCCTCCCCCAGCTGCTAGAGCCTCCGTACAGGCGCAGGATGTTGTTTTCTTTGCTCTTCTTTGACTGTCCTCTATGGGAAGTACCTGGCAGCGGATGCATGTGGCAGGCTGCTGTCTGGACACGTCTGTCTCCCCCTGTCTTCACTCTTCATGGCCACTCAGCGTGAGAACTACAGTATCCAGGCTGCTGATCTGATGTAGACAGAGGGATTTACACTGAATGACTGCATTAGACTTCAGAGGTTTTCACACCAACATGACAGTGATGCGTAAGACTGTAAAGTACAAAAACAGGAGCTAATCCAACTGTCTTTCTGTTCAACAGGTTTCATTGAAGCATCACCAACACCATGTGGTAAAGTGCACAGGACTCAGAGCACCGACTGAACTACAAAGTTGCAAAGACTTGACTACACCAGCTGTCCTCATGGCTCACCCTTATGAGCCCTGGTTACGGACAGCGCCCTCCAGTGGCAGCTCAGAGGACATGAACATGGCCCCCTGGTGGGACCTGCACCGGGACCCTGCGGGGAGCTGGTTGGACCTGCAGCCAGGACAGGGGCTGCCTTCGGTCAGTCCAGGAGGGTCCATGGGGCTACAGTCAGGGCTGCAGTCCTCTTTAGGGCCATACGGCTCTGACCCTCAGCTGTGCAGCCCGCATGCTACTCAGCACGTACCCCCCTCTCATACGTCTCACCTTTTTCCTGACTTCAAAATGGAGCCCATTGCCCCTGAAATGCTCCCACAGGAGCCTTACCCACTGGAGGAGCCACAGGAAAGGGCCGTTTCAGTGCGTCCCAAACCTAATAGGCGCCCCTCATCACGGGGTGGGGGGCAGGCCGCATGCCGCTGTCCTAACTGTGTGCATGCAGAGCAGTTGGGGCAGAGTGCAGACGACCGCAGGAAGCACATGCACAACTGTCACATCCCAGGCTGTGGGAAGGCCTACGCCAAGACCTCCCACCTCAAGGCTCACCTGAGGTGG